>NC_085137.1:391353809-391653809 GCF_035046485.1 Aedes albopictus
CTCAAAAATGACAAGACCTATAGAAAAGTGTTGTATGGGGGACTTTTAGAGAATTGTCCAAGCTTTCATGAAAAAATATTTTAAAAATTCTAAATACATTTTTACACGCTAAAAAATATATTTTTAAAATTAAAAGTCAATTTACAGAAAATGCCCACTTTTTTATGTTTTGAAATTTTTTTTCCAAGAAAGTCAATATTGTTGCCTAACTTTCCTCCATACATCACAAGATGGGCACTTTTAAGGAAAAAAAGTTTTTCTAACAAAAACTTTTTCATGTTATTTTTTTTAGCGTGTTGCGCATTAACTCGTACAGGATGTATCAAGAATCCTTATACCCATTTAATAACACTCAATGGGCATTACAACTTTGTTTGATTGGGTGCCTTCTTTTTCTTGGCGTTTCATCGTAACTGGAATAGAACCTGTTTCTCAGCTTGTTTTGATATCTGAATGCTTAAAACAGCATTCTGTTTGCTGAAATTGTATTATTGTGTGCCTAGAATCAGTGAACTAACATCATTAATAGAAGCGAATGATAAAGAATCGGTTTTATTTCAACAATGGCTAACCACTGATCGATGCAATTTGGAAACTATTACTAAGACTATAGACGAGTTTGTTCCGTATTTTGTAGAAAAAGTTGATAAGCTTATAACTCATGATTTCATTTATAAAGAACAATCCTCATTTTTGCGGGATAAAAAAGAATCTCTTAAACAGGGTGAAGTATTAACAATTTGTGACTTTTCAGAAAATTATTCATTTATCATTCAAAATTCAGCTCAAGGTTACCATTGGAATAATTCTCAAGCTACCATTCACCCCTTTGAAGTGTACTACAGAAAAGAAAATAAGTTGAAAAACTTGAGCTTTATAATAATATCTGAAGTACTTACACACGATACAACAGCAGTTCAGTTATTTATATCAAAACTGCTGGATTTCATTAAACAATCGATTGATTTCTCAAAAATTACTTTCATGTCAGATGGAGCAGCAGCTCATTATAAGAACAAAAAAAAATTTGCCAGTTTGTGCAGTTTTCGGTCCAATTATGGATTGGAAACAGAATGGCACTTCTTCGCAACTTCACATGGCAAAGGTCCATGTGACGCTATTGGAGGTACTCTCAAGCGAATGGCAAAACGAGCAAGTCTTGCTCGAGATTCTGGAAACACAATCACAACTCCTCGAGAACTGTATGACTGGGCAGTTAAACAGTCAGATATACATATAACAAAATTGAATTTCTGCTTTATTTCAAATGAACAATATGCAAAAATGACGGATGAACTTGAAGAACTATACACATACAGTCAAGTAAAAACAATACCTGGTACACAAAAATTTCATTCATTTGTGCCAATTTCTGAAAATCAAATTGAAGCGAAGAAGTTTTCGAATTCAAAAGATAATCCAAAAAAGTTTACTTTGTTTCAGATAGACTAAAGATCTAATATTCAAAAAACGTTACAATAGAATGTATAAAAGAAGGATGTATATATTGTAGAAAAGAAAATAATTGAATACACATATACATATGTACATATTTCATCAATACACAAGCGTTTTCATTGATATAAAACCCTAAAAGCAAATTTGTCTTGAGCCCTTTCCAATATAAAGCACGTTTTCAATGTCAAGCACGTTAAGATATTAAAAAAGTAGTTGAGCCCATTAAGTTTTAATGGATTGTCATTAGGATTCTGGATACATTACTGTACGAGTTAATGCACAACACGCAAAAAAAAAATAAAATGAAAAAGTTTTTTTTAGAAAATTTTGTTTTCCTTAAAAGTGCCCATCTTGTGATGTATGGAGGAAAGTTAGGCAACTATATTGTCTTTCTTGGGAAAAAAAATTCAAAACATAAAAATGTGGGCTTTTTCTGTAAATTGACTTTTAATTTTGAAAAGATATTTTTTAGCGTGTAAAACATTTTTTTATATTTTTTAAATATGTTTTCTTGAAAGCTTGGACAATTCCCTAAAAGTCCCCCATACATCACTTTTTTGTACAACTTATTATATTCGAGTTATATTTTTTGTGAAAAAAACGGCTAATGCGCAACACGCTAAAAAAACTAACATGAAAAAGTTTTTGTTAGAAAAACTTTTTTTCCTTAAAAGTGCCCATCTTGTGATGTATGGAGGAAAGTTAGGCAACAAAATTGACTTTCTTGGAAAAAAATTTCAAAACATAAAAAAGTGGGCATTTTCTGTAAATTGACTTTTAATTTTAAAAATATATTTTTTAGCGTGTAAAAATGTATTTAGAATTTTTAAAATATTTTTTCATGAAAGCTTGGACAATTTTCTAAATGTCACCCATACATCACTTTTTTGTACATCTTATCATATTCGAGTTATTTTTTGTAAAAAAAAAAACGGTTAAAGAACTTTGACTCTTTTTAAATGTTAGTCTAGGTTAATTTTGAAAAAACAAAATACGCAAAGTTGCTTGAAAAGGTAAAGTCTTGAAACCTACAAAATTTCATAACATTCTGAGGGGGTGCTGCCAACCCCGAAGACGAGTTGGTGCGAAATTCGTCTTTTGAGAGTGCTAGCACCACTGCTCTCAGCATTTCAGGCTTGGTGGCGGCTCCCCAAACTCCCCAAGTTCACCCCATGGGTGCACCGTGCCTCCCGCTGTAGCCGAACGACGATCATCCGTCTCGTTTTGTTCCTTCCGCTCGCTGACCGTGGTGAGTGCACGCGCGCGAATGCTTTTGCTATCTCTTGTTGTCATGACCTAGTTGCGCGAGTCCGTCCGTCCGTCCATCCAACCGTACATTGTAGGTACACTGTCCGTCCGTCCGTACTACAGAGTGTAGGTACACACGATTAATCAATGCACATTGCTGCTGCTTTGAAACACGTTTGGTTCACCAACTCAACCCAACCGAACCGTCGTCATCTGATGGCGGGGGCCACTCAAACATAATAAATTCCCATGCTGATGGTGATGATGATGACGGTGTGTGGCGGGCGCTCACTCTCAGCTCGGCGCGGCACTCGACAGTGAGCTGCACACCCCTTTTTCTTTCGTTTTCGGTGAGTGCTCCGACATTCTTTGGATTAGGGTAAACAGGTATAATATGCCCCCCCTAAGCAGAAATGGCAATATATCTAAAATTAGCGCCTTATTCCATCTATTGTTCACTGCAAATCGTTGTTACTAAAGTTATTGAAGTGTTGCATGTGAACTTTGCCTTTGGAGAGGAGGCTATGGAAGCTTTGAAACGTTTTTCGAAAACGTTTCAAAATTTGCCTTTTCAAAACAAACGGGGCAATACGCCCCATCAAAAGAAAAACGTCTAGCCCCGTGATAAAACTGTCCCAGGGGATAATTCCACCACATGCTTATCCTAGGAGGGTCTTTCAACAAGTGTTTAACTGCATAAAAGTTGCAAAATAACACAAGCGAACAGAACTAGCTTCGTTTACAATTGAGTCAGCTTACAAGAGGTAAAATATTACGCTAAAAGCCCCGATTTCAGACTTTTTGATATTTTTATTGATTTATTGTACCAGTCCGCTAACGGACCAGCTTGATGGCAATTATTCTTCAATATTTGAGATTTCTAATCGATAACGCATGCAAAAAGCGCTTGAACCGCTAGAAAATGAAAGGGGGCGTTTTGCCCCGGTGGGGCGCATTATACCCTTTTACCCTACTTCATCGCAGTCGTCGCAATCTAGAGCCGACCTACTGAGCTACATATGGAACGACGACTGGTTGAGAGTGAGAGTGAATCGGTGGAAGGTTTTCAATGGAATAATTCAGGTTTTATGCTGGTTTTCAGTTTTCAAATTTACTTTGCAGTTTTACAGAATTTCTCCATTCTTACAAGCTTTTTTATCAAACAAACATGGTATTTTTCCAATAATTGACCCCTTAGCTGCTAAAATTTGAATTGAATAGTCTTTACCAGCAACAAGTTCTTCATCTTTCCTATATATGTATTTTAGGATTAAGCAAGTCGCACAAATTCGTAGGTGGTACAGTCTTTTTAGGAGTTTTGAGGCTTTCCAGTCCGATTGTGAGATCAAAAACAACCTTATGTTTTCTCACTCCGACGTTTCGATCCGCATCGGATCTTTTTCAAGGGTTCGAGTTACATTCTCGGCACTTTTATAAGTTAATCACTGACTATAAGACAAGACTGACGCAATCTTCCAACGGTCGATGGCTGTCCTGGCCACGTCCTTGCAAAAGCTAAGGGATTGGAAAGGAAGATTAGTTAGACACCTAAGAAAGGTATGTAGAGACCTCTACGTCCTATACGTGTCACGAAAATTTCGGTATTGCTAGTAGGAGGGTTTTGTCCAAAAGGATACATTTAGCCACCAAAACGATACACTGGAACAAACTCACCAAAGTATATGAATTTCAGTGCTTTCGAGACGAAATTGATGACTTCCTTTTGCGTCTCCCGGACATTCAGCAGTAATATCACAAAAAATTACAAGGAAATCTTGCGAAAATGAAAACGAATTCCGGAACCCCGATGGGAATAAGACAAACTCTCGCAAAAATCGCGAATTATCCTACTCAACACTACGTGATCTGCTAAATCGTCAGGTAGGAGAAATATGTTGAACACCGAAGAACAATTTGCAAGCACTTTTAGTTAAAATTTGCGGAAGGCATAGCGCCACCAGTCGTTTCTTATTTCGGCCGGACCTATTCAAAACTACGCGAAAGCTAAGAAAACGCGTGACAGCTTTGAAAATGCAGCCGCTCGCGCGCACAGCCTGCTACGGTTCGTCTATCTCTTTCCTACATATAAAGTTTTGCATAGAAGTTTAACCTCAATTTTCTCCCCGAGAGAGAAGAGAATGGTAACGAACGGGTTTCAAAGCACACCACCGGAAACTGTCAAAATTCGTGTGAGAGAGAAGAGGACAGGAAGAACGTGAGTGAACCTAACGTTCATTCGTGATGTCATCGGGCAAAATTCAATAGACGAGTGCACCGATGAACTGAATTCATCGTGGTCCGAGAATTTTGACACTACAGCGGGGTCGTTCCCAATCAGAATTCACTTCTGATTGGAAGCGACCCCGCTGTAGTGTCAAAATTCTCGGACCGCGATGAATTCAGTTCATCGGTGCACTCGTCTATAGGACAGATCGATGAAGTACTAGATTTGTAGTAATGAGCTGAATTTTAGTATGTCGAGAAGGTCAATTCTCCGTTTCCGCAATGAAATGGTGCAAAAAGCGTGGGTATTATGATTCCTTGCCTAATTTGATGCTGTTTGAGCAAAACTTTGGGCAACAGTGTTGTTGTTTTCTCCATTTCTTGCAACATAAACAACATAGTTATCCAAAGTTTTGCTCAAACAGCATCAAATTAAGCAAGGAATCATAATACCCACGCTTTTTGCATCATTTCATTGCAGAAACGGAGAATTGATTTTCTCACTATACTAAAATTCATCTCATTACTACAAATCTAGTACTACACCGAACGTGCCCCATTGCATACAAAAAGCGTATGGACTTATCCACCGGTGAACAGAATTCACTCAGCCTGAGATTTTTTTTAAAGACAATTCACACCGTCTTCAGCCAGAAGCTGCACAGACTGAACATTACTTACACTAGACAATGGACAACACAGAACACCCAGTGACCCAGTGATGAATTTTTCGTTTGACGAAAAGTTTCCACCGACTGGATCGGGAATTGAACCCACACTCCGAGGCTTACGATACGCCTAGACGACTGCCGCCGCCAACCGCACGGCCATGAAGCCCATACTAGAACGGAGTCATTGTCCAATTCTGATTGGAAACGGTCCCGCTCTAGTGACAAAATTCCCGGCCCGAGTGAATTTGATTCATCGGTGAAGTCCATAATGGACACTCTGAGATTAACCAATTGAATTACCCGATGACGTCACGAATGAACGTTAGGTTCACTCACATTCTTCCTGTCTTCTTTTCTCTCACACGAATTTTGACAGTTTCCGGTAGTTTGTTTTGATTCCCGTTCATTACCGTTCTCTTCTCTCTCGCGGAGAAAATTGAGGTTAAATTTCTATGCAAAACTATATAGTGGTCCCCCAGTGTTGTTTGCATTTACAAATGTGCTTATATAGTCGAATTATGGCTTTCCAGACTAGTTTCACTACATAGAACTGCTGACTAGGAACATGAACCATGGTCTCCTAGATTATGTTGACTGGTATTCAGCAAAGTCAAGCCAGCAACTGCGTCTTCTTCGTGTCTCCCACGTGATATACACATGCAAAGTGATCATTGGAAGTGATGGCTCTCAAGCTGTGTAAAAACTCATAGAATACTAATCTGAGAAACAAGGTTTTCCCAGCTGGAAGGTTACGCCAAGAATAAGGTATTGTTTAAAATACTACATAATTGACTTAACTTGTCTAGTAAACTAGAAGACACATTTTTAAGTTATTAAGCTTTAAAATTCCGCTATATTTTCTATTTATGGATCGTATCGCATACCATCCAAAGAAGAGTTTAATATCTTCCAATAGTTAGCACGTGGTGGTTGTGGACATGCAGACACCAGAGGTATTCTCGGTCTCTAGTAGTAACAATCATCAGTCAATACCAAAAGCACTTAACTAAATACATTAAACTAATCAAAGGATTCAATCTTTGACTGCTTTCTGAAACTAATTATAGGGTAATTACTTCCTTCATAGTGGAAGTACCAAATGCTGAGGTAATTTCAATTCAGCACTTTTTTGACTAAGATGTTAGCAAAAGGCATAGATGTATACATCATGCATGCAATCATAAGATTTAACCAGCGTTATGTTTAAGATTCATCCATAAACCAATTTTTAATATTTATTTTCCCAGAAGAGCCTGAGACGATCTCCAGGAGGAATCCCAGAAGCAGTCAATGAAAGAATACTGGAGTAATTCCTGGAAGAATCTCAAGAGGAGTCTCTGAGAGAAACCTAGGAAGAAATCCCGAGAGGAATCACAAAAGTACATGTAATGAACAATCGACTAAGATTTAAGTTAGATCATTCCACTACAACTACAGATTTGCATCGTCAAAGATTCTAGGGTAATGATGATAAAAGTGACGGAAAAGAGCAAAATTAACACGGTACCCCGTATCACCATCAACTCCGGAAGGAATTGCATGAGAAATCCCTTAAAAGAATCCCGGGGGAATTCAGTGAAGGAATGCCGAGAGAAATCCTGAAAGAATTCCAGAAGAAATCCTAGGAGAAACCTAGCAAGGAATCCCAGGAGAAATCCAAAAGGATTCCTGGAGAAATGAAGGGGTCCCTGAAATAATCTCGGGAGATGTCGCTGAAAAAGTCCTGGGCGAATTCCCTAAAGTATTGAGAGGAATCCCAGAAAGAATTCCGGCAGGAATTCCTTGAGGAATTCCTATTTAAAAAAAACACACAAAGAAAGAATCTTGTACCGACTTTTCAAACCCTCTAAGCAGAATACTCTCTTCGAATGAGTGTAATCAGTTTCGCACCTTTTAAATTCCGCCCTATTTTGCTTATCCTTTGACAGATACGCATATTTCGACTACCACTTGTAATCTTCCTCAGTGTAAGTTATCCACTGGAGTGAGTGGATAACTGACACTGAGGAAAATTACAAGTGGTAGTCGAAATACGTGTATCTGTTAAAGGGTAAGCAAAATAGGGCGGAATTTAAAAGGTGCGAAACTGATTACACTCATTCGAAAAAGAAAGAATCCCTGAAGGAATTCAGGAATGAATCCGTGAAAGGTGTCTGGATGAAATCTCTGACGTAATTCCGGTCAAATTTTTTGAAGAAATTCCTGAAAATCTGGATGTAATCCCTGGAAGAATTTCCAAAGGAGTGCCGTAGAATATCCTGGAGTAATCCTTGAAAGAATCCCAAGAAAATATTCACTGAAGAAATCCCGGAAGGGATCGATGAAGAAATCTCGAGAGGAATTTCATATTTCATCTCCAACAAAATCCCAGGAGTAATTCTTTAAAGAATCCCTAACCTAACGGAATAATTCAAGGAATCTGGGAATAAATCTCATAGAAACACTGATAGGATGCATAATGAATCACCATAGGTATCTCTAAATTGATTTTGTTAGAAATAATGCCAGAAGTAATCCCGGGAGAATCCTTGAAAGAATCCGTGAATGAATCTCGGAAGGAATCTCTAGAGAAATCCTGATAAAAATCAATGAAGGAATCCCGGGAGGAATTCCTGAAAAATCTTGAAGCATTCTCTGGTATGATCTTGATCTCCTGATAATTATCCGTGAAAGAATTCCGCAAGGAATCTCAAAAACGATCCTGGACCAACCGAAATCAAACCTATACACAGGCTCCTCAGCTTGATCATGCCGAATACTCGCTTGGCGCGCGTTTACCGCTTCATTCTTATGGATCTCCTTGACTAGTATGATGTTCCAATTTTACTTGAAACAAACCACAAAAATTCCAATATTTTTTCACGAAAATCTATGTCACAGAAGTGGCACCGTTTTCCGACTCGATTTTCTCCCGCACTGTGCAACGGATGCAGATTACTTAGCTACGGATCCGACATTGACGACAGTGACTCGTCACCACGCCACGCTACATTATCTATAGTAGTTAGTTAGTGGGTTAGGGCCATCACCACCGCATCACATAGTCGGGTAGTATCTAGTATGGTGTCGCTTTGATGTCGGCAGCGGATAAGCGGTGGATGCCGACGACGCAATGCCAAACGCAGAGAATGCGGTGGGGCAATTTTAGAATTTTCAAGGGTAAAAGCACTGACCTAGATTTTTTCCTGTAATTTACCTACGTATTGCGGCGCAGTTTTAAAATGATGTTGGTGAGAAACTTTTTGGGTAATTTTGTAGCGTTTCAGTTCAGTTCAGTCTCAGTCAGTTGATGGGAAAAATATAATGTAATTTGACCGGAGACTACCTACATAGTTAACCCGATAAACCCTCGGGTACTCAACAAGACCATGTAGAGGGTTTCTGGGTTGGAGTCCCGGTACGGTCCAGAGAATTTTCGTGAGATTCCTTGGACTTCTTTGGGTTTTTTGGCAAGTTCGATATTACCAAAAACGATTATGAAAATTAATCATTTGCTGATATACAGTGTGGTCATGTAACTGTGGAATTTCCCATGTGTGCAATTTCTATTCCCGTTGTTTTTCTATAAAATCGATTGCACAGAAAAAAAAATTCTGTTGATTCTATTTTTGGTAATAGAAAAATGTGCTAATCATTGACAGAAGCATAGGTAAATTTAATTCGGATGAACTTCTAGCGGAATTTTGGATAAAATTTCTGAAATTTAGGAAAAAAATATGAGCGAAATTTCGAACTTTTTATATATGCTGCCCTTAAAAATGGCTTTCATTGGAATCCCTTGGAGATAGGAATCCATAGCAACATTTTGGAAGAACTCCTGTGGAAAAATGCGCACAAAATTCCCAAACAATTGCCAAGACGTATATTGAAGCTCAATTTGTGGCACAAAATTTTAAAAATGAAATAATTAAACTTTTGAAAAAAATCTCAAGTTCTAGTTATTGACTATTTCAGTGCAAAGTATCCGTACATTTAAGAAAATATCAAACTTTTTCTAGAAGTTCTTTATAATTGCTGGACGAAACTCGAGTAGACAATTTTGGAAAAAATCACGAGAACAGTTTTACACAGTTTTGGTATTCTTGTAAGTGACTATATGCCGAACAACTTTGTCGAAGACCGTGATTCGACGCCCGAGTCAGAAGTTATACCCTAGTCAAAGTGGAGCTAAGCATTAGGATTTCATTATCGATACTACTACATGTACTACATGTACTGGAAAACGACAATAATGTTTAACCTCAGTTTACCTAGTCTATAACTTATTATCATGCGTCGGACCACTTTGCGGTTTCGACAAAGTTGTTTGACATATAGTCACCTACAAGAATACTAAAGGTTTCAATTATTCAATGCTTAGAGCGCCACCTAGCGCCAAAAATCTAAAACCTAAGACTTTTGCATACATTTTGCCATGTTCACCTATACAAACTTCAAGTTACTTGAGCGCCCCCTTAGACTTAATCGATTTTGCTTTCTAGGTTAAATCACCGCAATCAATAATCGATTTTGCTCAAATTTTGAACGTAACTTCCGGGAGTCCAAAACAACTGATTTAGGAGGTAAGACTTGCCCATTTTTTTTCAAATTTTATGTTTTTTATTTAACTGTGAGCCACTCTAACGTTCGTGTTTCGAATGTTTTGATCTTGTGTGTGATAAGTAAGTTGCTGAACTTTCAGAATGAATCTGAATAAATTCTACGTAATAGCCGTTTGCAGATTGTCAATGTTATGTTGTCCTAACTTGCCAAATAGGGTATTTGTGCCTATCTTAGTCTCATTAAGGATGTGCAACATGAAAAATCACTCACAGCGCAATGTGTACGCTTCAAACTTAATGATACAAACCTTTAACACACGTGCTCACTTCCACTGTTGATCTTACGATGCACTAGAGTGGGATTTACCTTCAATATTTGATTTAATTGCGATCACAAATCGCGAGCCACTCGCACCTATCTTCAGCACACCGTAAAATTTTCATCTCATCGCGGTCCACCGGGTGGCCCCTTATTCATCTCAACAGTATTTACAGCAAATCCACAACCACTCTCACATTTTCTCATCGTAGAGCATTCTGCACTCACCCACAAACGCACTCCCTTTCCCTAGCAGGTGACAGTTTCATTGTGATTGTTTTCCTCTCTCGCAAAGGAGAAGTCATAACAATGTGCGGCCTGACGAATCGTCTATGCTCGCTCCCCACGTTTTGCACTCGCATACATTCACAGCTGATTGGCAAATCAGTGCTGCCGAACTGGATGATAGTTCGTAAAGCTTGAGCGGTAGCAGCATATTTAGATGAAAACCAAACCAAATATTTTGAAAGAAATGGCGTTGGAAAATGAAATTATTGATCGATTTGCGTAGAAGTTCGATTACCAAGATGTTAAACCAAGAATTGATTGAAAAAACATCGTATTTGTAGTGACCAAATCTCATTCAATTAACTACTTGTTTCTTGATGTCTGGCACCGCTGTGATGCTTGCTTTGGTGCTTCGGCAGAGATGTGCGCCGCGGTTAAAACATCATTTTTGGTCGTCGGCGGCGGCGGCGTTAAAAATGAGAATTCAATATTTCGCTCTTTTACATCTCATATAGCGAAACATTTTAACAAACTATACTTTGCATATGAGAATGTAAATACACTAAAACCTCAATTTATGCTTGTTATTTTAATGCACTTTTTAATTTATGCACCTTTTCTTATGACCTGCATAAATTAAGGGAAAGCTACTCAGAACCAATATTGTGCATAAGAATATTTAATAATGACGGTAACTATTGCAACGGCGGCTAAAGGGTGTTTATAAGGATGAGCAAATGGAAGTCACAGGGGAGTTTCAGGGGGTTCCCAGGGGTTTCCGCGAGGTACCAGGAGATCTCCGGGGGGTTTTCGGGGTCTGAGGGGGCTTTCGAAAGCATTGCAGAGAGTTTCAGAGGATTTTCGACGGGGTTTGGAGGCGTTACTGGTACGTTTTCGGGGGTTTCCGAGGATCTCACGTGCGTTAAACGGGTGCAAGTGGGTCTTAGATGGATTCGGAGGCGTTAGGCAGGCGTTTTGGGGGGTTCAGAAGCGTTACATTGGGTCCGAGGGGATTTTAGAGGGATTTTGGAGGCATTTCAGGAAGTTTCAGAGCATTTTTGGCGGGATTCAGAGGCCTTATGGAGGCGTTTTCGAGGGTTTCGGAGCGTCGCAGGTGCGTTACATGGGGTACGAGGCGGTTTAAGGGGAATTTTGGAGCCATTTCAGGAAGTTTCAGAGCATTTTCGGCGGGATTCAGAGGCGTTACGGAAGCGTTTTTTTTATGCACAAATTTCCCTCATTTTATGCCTTTTTTAATTTATGCACCCCCAGCCATGTGCATAAATTGAGGTTTTAGTGTAGTAACTTGTAATTGCGCACTCGTATATAGTGCGGCAGACAATTAAACGTTCCATAATAAATAAAAAAATCCATAAGGCGCAGTCCACAAATTACGTAACGCTCTTGGGGGAGGGGGGTAGTATGGCCAAGCGTTACGGCTCATACAAAAATTTTTGGATTTCCATACAAAAAAGCGTTACGGAGGGGGGGGGGGGGGTCGCAAAAATATAAATTTTAGCGTTACGTAATAAATGGATGCTGCCTAAATAATTCTTAAGTTATGGCATGAATTGAATTATTAGAACCTGAATTCTTCAGATTTCATTACATCGGAGAAAATTGGGTTGATTTTGAAATTCCTCACATTTTGTATGTATGTAATGAAAAATTGACCCCCTCAATTATAAACGAACGTCGTTATGACGTCACGCGGGGAAAAGCATGCATGCTGTCATTGCATGCTTTATACAACTTGTGTGAAGAACATGATATTTGCTAGGATTTTTATATGATGATATATAAGTGACTAAAAAGTAACTAAAATCTCAACAGGATCATTGAACGAAATATTTTGTTTATTCGGCAATGAATGACATGCGTTCATTTTGGGAGCGTTTAAACTTAAATCGATTATTTTCTGAAGATTATTGGGGGAAATTCTAAGTTCGGCGGCGTGGTGAGTTTTAAGCTGGCGGCGTGCTAGAAAATCAAAACATCCGGCGGCGTGAAGTAATAAATCTCGACGGCGCACATCTCTAGTCCTTGAGACAAAATGAGATGAATATAGGTACTAGGCCGAAGAAGGGGGCTTTTACCCTAATAAAAAAAAATCCCTAAAATTGTAGCAATAATCCTGTTTTAAAACGTTATACGATGAAGTATGATGTTCTCATAACAAACGAAGATATTCCAAACATGAACAACGGAACAGTAAGGAATAAACTCTAAAAGGAAAAAGCGGTACATAGTTTGTTTAGTTTGATGGGGGACTTCAAACTCGGCAGAAAGGCATTTACAAAACATGTAGCCTATTATGACGAGCTTTTAGAACAATCTCTTGCATATTCTTGCACCTCGCCTAACGCTTCATGATCAATTTGGTATCAATCACTATTTCATAAAACGGCTGCCATATCATGTAAAAAAATGTGAAAGAACTACAAATTACTTAAAATAATGATTGTTTCTCGAATTCTGTTTCCGTATAGTTCACGTCTGTTTCGGGCACTACATCTCTCTCTCTCTCTCTTCTTGGCGTAACGTCCTCATTGGGACAAAGCCTGCTTCTCAGCTTAGTGTTCTATGAGCACTTCCACAGTTGTTAACTGAGAGCTTCCTCTGCCAATGACCATTTTTGCATGCGTATATCGTGTGGCAGGCACGAAGATACTCTATGCCCAAGGAAGTCAAGGAAATTTCCTTTACGAAAAGATCCTGGACCGACCGGGAATCGAACCCGTCACCCTCAGCATGGTCATTAGCGTGGGACACCAAAAGACATTTTACTCCTGTACACTTTTTGAGTTCCTTTTTGGTTCCATATCAACTGTGCAAAATTTCAGCTCGATCGGAGAAACTATATTTTAGCGCCAGCCATTTTAAGTTTTCATACGATTTACTATGGGGAAAACCACTTTTTCAAAGAAAAATCGCCACAGGTTGCCCATAAACTCCTAAAAATAAATCGATGAATGATTTCTGTTGGAAATTTTACGAGGAACCAACCCACCGAAGACTGCAAAGCGATCTAAGGCATGTGGAAAAAGTTATTGACTGAAAACCGAATGGCATGCCAATGCTGTTTAACATGTAAGGAATAACAATAAATAATAAAATCTCGTCATTTTATCGCTCGGACGAGGCTTAATAACTTTTTCCACGAACATCGTATCGGTTTGTGGTCTTCGGAGGTCTGATTCCTCGTGAAGTTTTCTACAGAAATCATTCATCGACTTATTTTTTGGGATCTAGGGGTGACTCCTAGCGATTTTTCTTTGCAGATATAAAATTTCCCCATAGTAAATCGTATGAAAAACTAAGAATGGCGGGCGCTAAAATATAGTTTTTGCGATCGATCTGAAATTTTGCACAGTTGATATGGGACCAAAATGGAACTGAAAAAGTATACAGGAGTTGGAGTTTTTCCATTTTTTGTATTTTCCCATATAAACCGTGTACCAGGCTAATGGTCATGCTGAATACCCGTGCGTTTACCGCCTCGGCTATATGGGCCCTATATATGATGGTCAAAAAGTGGTCAAATCATACTAGGTGTTTACTCGAAAAGTCGATCAAATTCTTCGCCATCCAAATCAAATCATATGTTCAAAGTATGATTGAGCAGCAAGCTTTTTAATTGGAATTAGTGTAGTTTTAGAATATCGACCAAAATATTTAAATTTATAATTTTTCCCACCACATGATAATACGCCACCACAGTGCAACGAAGAAATCTGTCTCTGTGGTTGTGAAATACGATCTTTCATATGCAAAAAATTCACGCACAATTGCTTGCATCCTCCTTAGACAAAGACAACTTGTTGTTTACTTTTTACCGACTTGGAAAGATGATTTATTTGATCAATTGAGCAACTTTTGCTGCATTGTGCAGCAGTAAAATTCAACTCTAAAGAGCCACAGAGCTTTTGTGGGGTGTGAATTGATGGTTCAACAAGTTAATTTGACGAAGTGAACATTGAACGGTGATGAAGAACAATTCGGCTAGCTGCTGCTTCGGTGCGGTTACCTTCGCCGTACGCAAAACGAGAAAATTTATCAACTCGTAGAAATGTGAAATTTAGCGTAATTATTCGAATAACAGTGCGATATGGGCATCCTTTTGCTTCCATCTGATAAGCCTTTGACAAAGGTAAGTTGGAATATCTGTAATTATTGACTGTTTTCCATCTGATATGACAGGAATTAGCGCATATGACGAAGCAGATTTCTACCCTGTATGTTAAGTTTTGTTCAGTTTGTTTGACGATAGAACTACTTACAATAGCTACTAAGGTAACAATATTTCAAAAATATTCAGTTTTATTACTGCTGTCGTTTCCCCTTTTCCAACTACAAAAGCCAGACACTTTGCACCATGTATAAACAAAGCCATCAATAAACACAAAGTATATTTACAGAAAAATAAAACAAAATGTATCGCAAATCCTCCAACTTCACCCATAGATACTCCTCGTACCAACTATCCTCCCGGATTCGACCTGCATCCATCTCGTCGTCGCCATTATAATGTGTGCCGCAGCCAGCAGTAGTCGCAATCGCAAGTGTGTGACATTATTCCAATTTTTGTTTGAATTCGCAAATAGCCCTCCGCGGCTCCTCTTCATGAATGACGAATTCACGCAAACGCGGACGCGCATCCACCAACCAAAGGCAAGGGAAGAAGGCAAAACAAACGAACGACTCACGATGAAAACGAAGCCGACCGACGACGACGTCGCCGATGCGATGACGCGATTTGCGCCGAATGAAAATGAAAGTGAAATTGGCGCAATCGCTCGCTTACTCACTGTGAGCCGATCACGCCCGCGCACTTCGGGCGATTCCGCCGAGCAGACTTTGTCTTGTGAATGTGGACTGAATATTTCCCAGACGTACGAAGTTTTGTTTATCCCCGCCGTCTTCTCGCATTCATATGAATGACGACGACAAGACTCAAACTCAACAGTGGCATTTGAATCGAGCATTGAATTTGTAATGAGTGACATAATTGTCCAGCGGAGCATTCGAATTCGGAAAACAGGGACGCAAATCGAAAAACCCCGAAAAAGGGTTCCGAATCTTTCATTGAAAAGGAATGTTCCTATAACGGTACCTGTTGCGTTTGTGTAGATGGGGTTCTAAATCGAGCCATTCTTTCTATAGAAGCTTGTTTGTTTGAACAGGGAGAACGTTCACATACAAATAAGTGCACAGTTGGGAAGAAGGAAGACTGGAGAACAGCGAAGGAGAGAGAAACATTGTTGAGTTCCTTCGGGTTGCTCTGCTCGTGGGGTATCTAGATAGAATCGCGGTAGGCCAAGAATTCGCCTTGACGGAACTCTTTGAGAGAATTGCTCTGTGCGTGAAAACATTTTTTTTTAACATGGGAAAGGATAGGAGCTGCATTTTCAAATGCTTCTAAAATATTTTAGGGACTTCAGATTGAAAAAAGAGTTAATGTTTTGCAATATACTTTCAATTAGCTACACTATAACTGGTTTTAGACAAAATGTTTTTAAATCACAATGTTATGTCTATAATATAGCGTATCAAAATCTCATTCGATAACATTAAGAACGTTTTGCTTAAAAAAATTTCTATAAAGAATTAGAAGCATTTGAAAATGCAGCTCCTATCCTTTCCCATGTTAAAAAAAATTGTTTTCACGCACAGCGCAATTCTCTCAGAGAGCCTCCGTCGAGGCGAATTCGCCTCGACGGAGGCTCTCTGAGAGAATTGCGCTGTGCGTGAAAACAATTTTTTTTAACATGGGAAAGGATAGGAGCTGCATTTTCAAATGCTTCTAATTCTTTATAGAAATTTTTTTAAGCAAAACGTTCTTAATGTTATCGAATGAGATTTTGATACGCTATATTATAGACATAACATTGTGATTTAAAAACATTTTGTCTAAAACCAGTTATAGTGTAGCTAATTGAAAGTATATTGCAAAACATTAACTCTTTTTTCAATCTGAAGTCCCTAAAATATTTTAGAAGCATTTGAAAATGCAGCTCCTATCCTTTCCCATGTTAAAAAAAAATGTTTTCACGCACAGAGCAATTCTCTCAAAGAGTTCCGTCAAGGCGAATGGACAAACCATGCATATGGGAGCGAAGTGTTGCGGCGCGAGGAATGAAGAGAGAGAGAGAAAAAGAGCGAGCTCCAAATCTGGGTCACTCAAACAAACGCGGGCGCAGTCAGTAGTAGTCATCCAAGCAAGGAGGCCGCGCTTGAGATGGATGGGTAGTAAACATCCATCCGCCGTCGCCGTCTTCGCAACGATTCTTGCTTGGATAGAACACGGGTCGATCCATGGACGAAGGGAAGCTCGGTAGAATGACGGCGACGACGACGACGGGGAGGTAACTCAACATGGATTCGGTTGTGTACAAAACATCGTTCTGTGTGTATGGGAACGTGTTTTTATTGGATTTCGTTGGGAAAACGGAAAGGTTTTGAGATTGACGAGGTGGATTTCATAATTAAGGTATGTTATTTGAAATTCAAACAGGATTTTTATGAATGATCTCTCTGCTATTAGCTTTTCAGGTTACAACAGATTTATAAACGGAATCAGTTTTTTGGGTTAAGGATAGTCACCGTGGACCTTTACTATTATTTGGTTCGATTGGCTATTATCGGTGAATTAAAACACAAGTTTATACATTCCAACGTTTCGGATTTCCGTTTAAGTCTTCCTCAGGGTAACTAAATACTTAATTTATAATATTTTTGATTGAACAACCACCATTTTCAGATCTCACAAAGCCAGGACAAAAATACTCGTTTTAAGAAAAGATCCCAAAACCTCAAGATGAATCGATCCTTGCCCTGCACCCATTTGGGGATAATCCTTTCAAGCGGATTGGGAACACCATGTGGATAATACAACACAACAGCAGTGATGTCGGTTAGTGTGTTAGTAGGACTACCCCAAACCAGTGTGAGTGACACACTTTGGTTCGGGGATTCATCAGAGAGAACGACAGACGGGCGCAAAGGGACACTCGCAGGGCAGGGCAGGGATGTTGTGTCTTCTTTGGGCAAAAATCGAACCAGAACAGCCAGGCAGGCAGACGACGACTTGCGTCCGTACTAAGGAACGTTAGACCTCCACGCGCGTTCTTGTGTTGACGGAAGACGGGAGCAAAAGGGGTCCGAAGACCGGCGAACGAGCGGATCCCGTTTGTTTGTGTGTGTGCGTGTGTCCCAAAGTTCTTTACAACCGGTACCGTATATTTTATGATTCTGGATGGATTCTGTTGTCTTCATATGCTTCTTTTTTTTCTTGCAAAGTTTTTGTTCGGCTTTTTGCCATATCCCTTTCGGCCGTGTGTCTTGGAGCGTTTGGGAAATTATAATGAGAAGAGGGAGCGCGCCATCAAAAGGATGTGTCTTCTGCTTCTTCTTGGTGGAGCGAAAGTAGGTTGCAAGAAACTAGCGCAAGGGTTAGGGTTGGGACGTAATTTTGCGAATCGATTAGCTCCGGTTGGAAGAGGAATGGTTGATGAATTTTTAGACATTTTCCTGTCATATTGTCATGTCATATTATTATTTCTAGAATTTCTAGAACAACTACTGAGGAAATCCCTGAGAATTGGTGAAATTTCCGAAGCAAATTCTGGTGGAATTCCTAGAATAATTTATTGAGGAATTCATACAGGAAATTATGGAGGAATAATAGAGAAATTTCTGGGGGAATTGCTAGAGGAATTTCTGGAAGAATTCCTGGAAGAATTTCTGGATGAATTCCTAGAAGAATTCCTGGATAAATTCCTAGCGGAATTTCTGGAGAAAATCTTAGAGAAATTCCTAGATGAATTTCAGGAGAAATTCCTAGATGAATTTCAGGAAAAAATCCTAGAGGAATTTCTGGAAAAAATCCTAGAGGAATTTCTGGAAAAAATCCTAGAGGAATTTCTGGAAAAAATCCTAGAGGAATTTCTGGAAAAATTCCTAGAGGAATTTCTGGAGAAATTCCTAGATGAATTTCTGGAGAAGTTCCTAGATGAATTTCTGGAGAAGTTCCTAGAGGAATTGCTGGAGAAATTCCTCTAGGAATTTCTGGAGAAATTCCTAGAGGAATTTCTGGAGAAATTTCTAGAGGAATTTCTGGAGAAATTCCTAGAGGAATATCTGGCGAAATTCCTAGAGGAATTTCTGGCGAAATTCCTAGAGGAATTTCTGGCAAAATTCCTAGAGGAATTTCTGGCGAAATTCCTAGAGGAATTTCTGGAGAAATTCCTAAAGGAATTTCTGGAGAAATTCCTAGAGGAATTTCTGGAGAAGTTCCTAGAGGAATTGCTGGAGAAATTCCTAGAGGATTTTTTGGAGAAATTCGTAAAGGAATTTCTGGAGAAATTCCTTGAGGAATTTCTGGAGAAATTCCTAGAGGAATTTCTGGAGAAATTCCTAGAGGAATTTCTGGAGAAATTCCTAGAGGAATTTCTGGAGAAATTCCTAGAGGAATTCCTGGACGAATTCCTAGAGGCATTTCTGGAGAAATTCCTAGAGGAATTTCTGGAGAAATTCCTGGAGGAATTTCTGGAGAAATTCCTAGAGGAGTTCCTGAGAAATTCCTAGAGGAATTTCTGGAGAAATTCCTAGAGGAGTTCCTGAGAAATTCCTAGAGGAATTTCTGGAGAAATTCCTAGTGGAATTTCTGGAGAAATTCCTAGTGGAATTTCTGGAGAAATTCCTAGAAGATTTTCTGGAGAAACACTAAGAGACGTTTCATGAGAAATTCCTATAGGAATTCCTACAGGAATTCCTAGAGGAATTCTTGGAAATCGTAGAGGAATTCCGGGTGAAATTCCTAGAGGAATTCCTAGAGGAAGTCCTGGACGAATTCCCAGAAGAATTCCTGGAAGAATTCCTAGAAAAAATCCTGTACGAATTCTTGGAAGAATACCTAGAGGAATTCCTGGACGAATTCCTAGAGGAGTTCCTGGAGAAATTCTCAGAGGAATTACTAGAGGTATAACTAGAGGAATTCCTGGAGGCATTACTAGAGGAATCACTAGAAGAATTCCTAAAGGAATTTCTAGAGGAATTTCTGAAGGAATTCCTAGAGTATTTTTTGAAGGAATTCCTAGAGGAATTTAAAGAAAAATTGTTGGAAAACTTTCTGAAGGAATTTATAGAGGTATTGAAGGAATTCCTAGAAAATTCCTGGAGGAATTTTTAAATTCTTGAAGGAATCCCTAGAGATATTCTTAAGGAATTCTTAGCGGAATTTCAGGAGAAATTCCTAGAAGAATTCCTGGAGGAATTTCTAAAGAAATCGCTGGAGGAGTTTCCAGAGAAATTGCTGAAAGAATTCATGGAGGAATTACTAGAGGAATTCCTGGAGGAATGGCTAAAGGAATTCCTGGAAGACTTCCTAGATTAATTGTTAGAGGAAATCCTGCAGGAATTCCTAAAGGAATCACAAGAGGAATTCCAGGAGGAATTCCTTCAGGAATTTCTAGATGAATTTCTGAAGGAATTCCTAGAGTAATTTTTGAAGGAATTCCTAGAGGAATTTTTGAAGGAATTCCTAGAGGAATTTATAGAAAAATTTCAGGAAAAATTTCCTGGAGGAATTCCTAGTAGAAACTCCGGGAGAAATTCCTATAGAAATTCATGGTGGAATTCCTAGACAAATTCCTAGAGGGATTCCTGGAGAAATATCAAGAGGAATTCCCAGAGAAAATCCTGGAGAAATTCCCAGAGAAATTCCTGGAGGGATTCCCGGAGGAATTTCTGGAGGAATTCTTAGAGGAATTCCTAGAGGCATTCCAGGAAGACTTCTTAAAGGAACTCAGGGAGGAATTCCTAGAGGAACTCCAGGAGGAATTCCTAGAAGAACTCCAGGGGAGGAATTCCTAGAGGAATCCCTGGATAAATTCCTAGAGGAATTGCTGGAGGAATTCCTAGAGGAATTCCTGGAGGAATTGCTAGAGGAATTACTAAAGGAATTACTAAAGGAATTACTAGGGGGATTCCTAGAGGAATAAATAGAGAAATTCCTGGAGGAATTACTAGAGGAATTCCTGGAAGAATCTCCAGAGGAATTTCCGAAGGAAGTCCTAGAGGAATTTCTGAAGGAATTCTCAGAGGAATTTATGGAGAAATTGCTGGAAGAATTTCTGAAAGAATTTAAAAAGGAATTTTTGAAGGAAATCCTAGAGGAATTCCTAGAGAAATTCCTGGAGGAATTTCTTAATTCTTGAAGGAATTCCTAGAGAATTTTCTGGAGAAATTCTTAGAGGAATTGCTAGACGAATTCCTGGAGGAATGGCTAGAGGAATTCCTAGAGGAATTCCTGGAAGAATTCTTTGACTAATTCCTGGAGGAAATCCTGCAGGAGTTCCTAGAGGAACTCCGGGAGGAATTCCTAGAGAAATTCGTGGTGGAATTCCTAGAGGGATTCCTGGAGGAATTGTTAGAGAAATTCCTGGAGGAATTCATAGAGAAATATCTAGAGCAATTTCCAAAGGAATTCCAGGAGGAATTCCTAAAAGAATCACCAGAGGGATTTCTGCTGGAATTACTAAAGGAATTCTTGGGGGAATTCCTAGAGGAATTCTTAGAGGAATCGTAAAGAAATTCTGTTAAGGATTTCCTTCAATTTTTCTAAATTTAAAAAAATCTCGGAGAAAATTTTCAGAAAATTTTTCAGAGGTTCTGTTTTGAAAACTACTTCGAAAGATACAGATATGTTTGCTAGGTTTTTGCAGAGTTCCCACAAGAATTAAAAAATTAACACCTTTATTGCTCGTGATCTTTCTGTTTCAGATATGTGGAAATTCCGAAATTTTACCAAAATTTGCTAGCTTTCATATATTAAAAATTTTAAAAACAAAACCTCGTCAAGCGTTATATTGAAATTTTGAAATATGTTCGAAAACTTTTTGCTTCCATTGCAAGTTGTCATAGGTTGAAATACTTGATGTTTCTCCTTTAAATTCATGTGCCTGAAATTTTAAATCGAATAAAAATCTAAAAAAATTACCAACATTTCAAAATTTTACCATATTTTTAAAATTTTACCAAATTTTTAAAATTTTACCAAATTTTTAGAATTTTACCAAATTTTTAAAATATTACCAAGTTTTTAAAATTTTACGTAATTTTTAAAACTTTACCAAATTTTAAAAATTTTACCAAACTTTTAAGATTTTACCAATATTTTTTTTAATTTTACGAAATTTTTCAAAAAAATTTCCAATTTTTTAAAGTTTTCCAATTTTTTAAAATTTTACCAAACATTTAAAATTTAAGCAAATTTTTAAAATTTTACCAAATTTTTAAAATTTTATCAAATTTTTAAAACTACCAAATTGTTAAAATTTTGCAAAATTTTTAAAAAATTTCCAACATTTTAAAATTTTAGTTTTTTTTAATTGTACAAAATTTATAAAATTTAACCATTTTTAATTTTTTTCATATTTTAAAATTTTAAAGATTTTTCAAATTTTTATATTTTTTTTTATAGTTTTAACATTCTAGCATCTTCATTCGAAAACAGCAGCTACGAGGTGAAAACAACTTTAAAGCATTCACTTCCAGACTTAGCCCCCAGAAATAATGCCATTTAATTTCCCAAGAAAACACACTAGAGAGAGAAAGCGAGGGTATGACAGTCACTTGCTCTATGAGCTAAGTTAATGGAAATTTATGCCTTCCAAGACAGAAATTTATTCTGAACTACCCGGCTTTGCCTCCCTCCGAGACCTCAGTGGCTTCGCTTCATCCTTGCGTGGACACCCGGAAAAAAAGGAACGAGACTCCGGAAGCAAATATTTCAACTTTTCATTCGAATTCACGCACTTCCTGCTTGGCGTCAGCTACCGACTGCACTGCACTGCTGCTCCGGTGCATTTCATTGTTCAAGCGCTGGCTGCTGCTGGAGAAGGTGGCAAAACTCGGCGGCAGCTAAGAATTGCATTAGTTTTGTGCCACACCAAGAATGCCGCCCATTTGGCGGCACATACACGGAGACAGAGGCATGAACGAACGTCACCGTTCAAGAAGACAGTAGGTAAGTTTCTTATGGTTTTTAAAGTATGAAAAATTCTTTCAAGTCATCCGCTTCGCTTGGAAATCGTCGTCTCCTCGTTGGCGGGAAGATATTAAATGCCATCATCGGTTGTGGGACTAAACCGAGAAATGAATCCTCAGACAATTTTAATACCAATTGTACAACGGTTAGTACAATTTGGAAATTGTTTGGTTAAACTGGGACAATCGAGTTTTTATTTTTGGAAAAATTGGAACCCCAAACTGTCTGAGATTGTTAAGTTTCTATGATAACTCTAAATAGATTTGCAACGTTTTGTACGCTTTTATGTTTGTCATGTATGTGACATCAGATTTTTTTTGTCGCAGAAGGTTTGAGCGTCCCATTCTGTACAAAAGATGGGTGTCTCAGTCTTTCCAAAACTTCCCAAAGTAAACTTTGTTTGATTTTTTTTGTGGAAGATTAATCCCAAGATTATGATTTCATCGGAAAGTTTTTGAAAGTCCTCATTCAGTTTCGACGGAAATTAATGAACCGTTAAGAACTGGTGAGATTCTGTATAGATTGGGACACCCGGACATTTCGCGGTTCACTTGATCATTGTTATAAAGTTTGCATCGTTTCACAAACTAGTTTATTTTTCATCTGAATACAATTTTTTAACATCCAGCCACAAAACCGAGAAAAGTGTGGGTGTCCCCTTCTGCACAAAAGTTGGGTGACCCATTCGGGTAAAATTTGATATTTCTCCCATAATACACTATTCAGAAGCCTTGGCGGTCTTATTCAGTAAACAATCAGTAACTTGAGGGACAGTAAGACACCCTCAAGTGTCGTACAGATGTTCAACTCTGCCACATACTTGCGAGGTTCAGTTTTTAATCTAACTATTTCGATGGTGTCTGAAAGATGTTATTGAAACTTTTCGATGAGATTTATTTCCTGTTGGATGTATTTGGGACACTCGGTAGTCTAGAGCACTTCAAAGTCAAACACCTTCAAGTACATTTAAATTTTATTCCTTCAATCAGACATCCCAAACTAACAATGAAATTGCCTGTCAAATCAAGTCAAATTTCACTGATCAGGCATTGGTTCTAAATCTCAAAGAAAGTCCCTAAAACGGGTGTCCCATTCTCAATTTCGTTTTGGTTAATAATGACCCAGATTGTGATTTTTATTTTTTCCTCCTGGTCACACATAACTCGTGCATATGACCAAGAAAGCCGCCGACTCTCGAAACGATGTCACCGGCGATGATGATGGTGATGATGATGGGAATCGACCGTCTGTTTTTATTTTATTTATTTTTTCTGTATTGAAGCCAAATGGGACGGGAGCTTCGCCTTCGTCATCTTCTGGGTGATTTACAGAAGATTCTTCAAACATGCATAACCCATAAATTTTCGCACATATGCATACATATGTGCGGGTGCAAGAAAAATGCACTTGGCAATTTTTATTTTTGCATACTTCTTGTGCCTACATACGTACGAACGTATGATACGTATGTGCAGGTATGCAGTGGAGATTGTTGTCATCTCGCTCGATGATGATGATGCTTTCTGGGTGACGGGGACGACGTCGACGACGACGATATCAGTTGCACAGAGTGCAATTCAGCATCATCTGTCGTCATCTTCGGAATGGGAATTTTATATCTGAGAAAATGTGTGATATTGGTTAAGATATTTTAGGAGAATTTAATCAAAAGTTTAATAAACTGAAATAGTGAGTTTGATATGGCTCCATATCTAACTAAAACTGAAACAATTTGGGATAAAGTTGTATGGAAATTCTAAGATATACGTAAGAAAGTCAAACCAATTAAAGAAAAGATCTAAAGGATACAAACGACACTTACAATAACCATAAACTTACTTGAAATAAAGTCTTTCAAATTGTAGGCAATAAGACAAAACTACTTCAGTTTTTCTGGAGGTTGACAGCTTGGAACAATATTTTGAAAAAATGTGGAATGATAAAATCCTTGAAATCCTTGATGGTTTAAGAGTTGGTAGAGAATTCAAAAAGCTCGGGTGTCCCAATTTGATCATAAAGCTAGGTGTCCCAATCTATACTTAAACTTATCAGTTCTTAATGGATCTATTATTACCGTTGAAACTGAATCAAGATTCTTAAAATTTTCTGATAAAATCATAATCTTGGGATTAATCTTCAGATTGAAACTCAGGATACATCAAATATTTAAAATTGCGAAGTTCGTTTAAGAGAAGTTTTGGAGAGACTGAGACACCCATTGTTGTACAAATTTGAACTCAATTTTTTAAATTCAATTCAATTCAATTGAAAAAAACTTCTTAGCTTAGCTTAGCTTAGACTGACTGCGCATATCTATGGTTGCTACTCCGTGATTTACCCGAACCAATGGCAGTTGCACAAAGAATCAACTGAATAATTGACTGGGAGTGGTCAACATTTTCACTGTGCACGCTTCAGAGGCTCTCTTTAACGGTACAATAACGGCACCGGCCACATGTTTGCAGTCAGGTTGGAAGAGGGAAGGGAAGTTAGTAACAACCTTTGTTGTGAACGACCGAGTTTACCGTGTGAATATACAAAAAAAACTTCTGCCTAAAAAATAACAGTTTCATCATTCTAACTCCGATTTTTTTATATTTTTGTTCTGGGCTAGCTTATCTAAGGACTCATGATTTTCTTTTTTTTAATATAAATTTATTTTTTTTAGGATGGCTTCTCAAAAACCAAAACATGGGTTTGAAAAAAAATATTTCCCAAAAAAAATATAGTCAGAAAGCAATGGCTTCGTCAGAAAGTAGACCTTTGTGGCGAAAGAGGAAGAATTGAAAGATGCATGATACATGATACAAATCTAGGCAAATCTAGGAACAGGTACAGTTGCACCTGCTTGAGCTTATCCACATGACTATGATTGTTGGAGAAGGGCTACAGCGGAAAAAATGGCTTTGGACTGTGGATTACCGGCCGTCTGGCTAAAACTGGGGGCATTTTCCCTTTTTGTAGTTTTTTTTATATTTTTATAAAATATCTGAGTAATATCTTCAAAATCAGATTTCTTGCACATTTAGAGGAAGGATACCTTTTCTGATTTAATTTCTTAATAAAAAATATTTATCAAATTTACAAAACCTATTTTTTTCAAAATTTCGTTTGAAACAGATTTGGGGCTGTCCATTAATTACGTGAGGGGATTTTTGCGATTTTTCGACACCCCCTCCCCCCCTTGTAAGATTTTTTGTATGGGAACCTAAATATTTTTGTATGGCGTGCAAGATTTCTCGAACCCCCCTCCCCCCATGAATCCTTACGTAATTAATGGACAGCCCCTTTCTGTGAAAATGACACTTGGAAAAAAAAAGTCAGGAAATATCTTGATCCTTCCTCTGACTACACGTGGAACCCACAGTTCTGCTCATTGCGCTTATACTGGAATATTTTAATGAGAAATATATTTTCCAAATTGAAGAAAAAAAAAGAAAAAAAAACAAAAAAACGAGATGAAGTACACCAGTACACGTTCGTTTGCATCTGTGAAATTTAGATTACACTTTAACATCGATTTTTTCCAATACTTATAGACATGCTTCTCATTTACTGTCACAGAATATAATGAATCAAACTCTTGTGGTTTCAAACCAATTTAACAAAAATTTCTGAATAAAAAAATAAAAAAAAAATATTTTGGAAACTCTTTGATAGTATTTTGAAAAAAAAAAAATCAGATAGATCGTCAGGGGAATTTAGGAACATACCATCGAAAACTCCAGAACAAAATTCCATGCCACGTGAATGTAAAAATTCTTCTAAAATTATTAAAAAAAATATATATACATAGAAACCTGCGAGAAATTCAAGAAACATATTCGAAACATTCTTCTAATCTTTTCATACGACGAAGCAGTAAATGTCCACACTAATTCTACTAGTAAATCCAAAAGCAGTTTGCAGCTCAACTGTGCAGAAACATCAGCGGGTACGAAAAGTACCTGAAATAATAACGAGAATTGGCTGTCAATTCTTCCTGAAATTTCACCAGAAAGAGCCTCTATGTTTTTCAGGAATTTTCTTCAAATTCTCCCATGAAGTTGTTTTTAAGTTATCTTGCGAAAAATTTCCACAGAAGCTGCTTACCAAACTTCCTGAAATTTCACCAGAAAGAGCTACTACATGTTCTCCAGAAATTTTCCTAAAAATTACAATAACATCATCGACATAAGCTATTTCCCAAGCTTCACGAAATTCCTTGCAATTCAATTGCAATTGTTCACATTTTTTTTAATTTCATTGGAGTTCGTTCACATTTTTTTTAATTTCATTGGAATCATTCGTAATTTTAAAGCGACTATATTTTCACTTACAACAGGATTTCACATGTAGGACCAAAAGGTAATGGCGGAACAGTAAGTAAAATAATTTTTATACTTTTTTATATATTTCTTGTAGTGTATTTTTTTTCTTTCTTTCAATGTTTTCAGAACATACGTTTTCGACTCCCAGTTCAACATTGCATCGAAAGAATTGTGTGGTTAAAATCAAGAGTAAGACGACCATTGTGGTGGCCATCTTGAGATTCTTAAGAGATTAGCCTGGATATTTTACTAACACAATTCATGGACAAAAAAATAAAAATAAAAGTCTTGGAATAAGAGACTTCTATTCTGACAGAACTCAATAGTAAGATTACTTTACTACAATTTTTAAATGACCTTCTGTAGCGTTCTTGTGATGAAGATGTTGATTCTCAAATTTCGCATTTCCATCAGAAAGTGCTCCAAGAATTTTGTAGGATTTTTATCAGAAATTATCATAGAATCACCGATAGAACCGACATTTCCCAAACGTTGTCTGCATTTCAGAAAACCTTTAGCAATTCTTCGTTTACTGCGCATTCCTTCAGAAATTCCTTCCCAACCATTGATTGCATCTATTTTTAGTGAAAGTAAATTTCCCTAAAGGTTTCCAAATTTCCAATGTTTTATTTCAGACATTGGACTAGAAGCTCTGGTTAGGCTAACCGTTGGGTATATAAAAGAATAATCACATTTGTTATTAAATAATGAATTACTCAAAACCAGAAAAATCTCATCAATGTTCTACTAATACAGTTAATCGACAACATTTATTTAAACTTTTGGACGCAGGGTTGATCTAAAAAGCGCAGATTACTTATCCTCAGTAGCTAAGTTGGAAGTTTGGAGTTGAAAAAAAAAAAAAAAGAAATACTTTACTACAAAACAACCACTGGAGCACTACAGTCCAAGAACTTTTTTGTCGTAAGTTTCTCAGAAATAGCCATAACTAACCAATAGAAGCCATTTCCCAGACGTAGTCAGCATCTCAGGAAACTTTCCGCAATTCCTCGTTTTCTACGCATTCCTTCAGAAATGGCTTCCTAATCATTAGTAAAATTTAATTTTTGCACGATTTTCCATTTTTTGTTTTTTTTTCGACATTTGGCAAGAAAACCTCATTGGGTTATGTAAGATTATCTGAAGATATATGACAGAATAATAACATTCTGGATAATATTTAAATAAAAAATAAATTGCTCAAACCAGAAAAATCTCGTCAATTTTTACCAGTACAGTTAACTAACAACAATTATTAAAACTTCAGGAAAAAATAGATGAATTAAAAAGCGCAATAAAACTGGAAAGATCTTTCAAATAAGTTATCATCTGTAGCTTTTTTTTGTGATGAATTTATCTGCAAAATATAACTTATTGTGAAATAGTTTTTTTTTGCAATTATTGTTTTATTTAGATACTTTCAAAAAAAGTTATTTGTAAACAAAAATCTTCCTGCAAATACTGTTAAACCATTTTGTTATTTTTGATTTTTGGAAACAAGATTTTTCAGAGAGCATTCGTTTGTTATTTATAAATAGAACTAGAACTCACCAATCAGTATAATTCTTGTATTTCGGAATAAGAGAAGTAAAAGTTGTACATACCTGAAAAATAGAAAAAAAATAAAATCACAGTATTAGTAGGGTCAGATCATACATGTAACATCAATTAGCTATTTACTGAGCGAGGGGACAATCACCGTGATTGAAAAATACATTGTACTCTTTAATTTCTTTTAACTTCTATCCGGGATTGAATCAAAATCATTTTTGTTGTTTGTTGTACGACAAAACAAAACATTTTTATATTTTTTAGAACTTTTCTTGGATAAGGAAAACTATCAAAAAATACAGAAATGTTTAATTTTGTAACTGTTTTTACGGTAAAAACTATTATGGATCGGATAAGGGTAGTGTTAACGCAAGAATCATATGGATGGCTCTGGAAGACACCTTTGCAGCAGGGGGAATAGTTTCTCACTTGTACTGGTACACTGGATAACGAGAGTGATGTATTTCGGTTTGTACTGGTCTCTTGGTTAACTATAACTGACTTTATTGGGTTCATTACTTGGTTTTATACAATATGTTTGAATGGGATTGATACAAATGGGTACATTTAAGGAAGAACACAAGTTCTACTGTTCACTATGGTTATTGTTCTATACTGTGTACAGAGGGGACTTTTTGCCTATTATTTCATGATGGTAACGTTCTAAATCTGTACACTTGGATTTGTTCTTAATGGAATTCAATTTGGTGGATATCCACACAAAAAGGGAGAAATCGGCGTAAACATATACCGCCGCCCTTGAAATATGTAGTATTTCAACAAAAATATTTGGTATTGCATGTAACAAATTCAAATTTTCATTCTTAGACTATTGGTTCACTGCTTTCCAGGTTTGCAGCATCGCTATCCAGAGATTCATCGGTTTTGTGTAGAATTTCTGATAGTACAATTTCAAATGGTGCTGGTAGACGATCAGGAAGCCTTGACGTCTTCGAATACTTCACAGGTCTTCGATGGTGGTAACGAACTCTGGAACGGTTGTCGATGAAGGACTTCAATTCGGGAACTGCTGAGGATGGCAGCCAATTTGTTGGACACGTGGATATAATTCACATCTGATGTTGGTTGGTGATTTCTGGTCACTAATCTTGATTCGTTGTCTATGTGGTACGTGCTACTTCTGCTGCTGACTGGAGCTCTTCATCCCGATGGTATGAATCTTGATTCACTGGGTATCGTTCATGTCCTAAGCGCTCCTGTGGTTTTCAAAGTAGTCGACGAAACACTGTTTACTACTTTGACCTTTCTTTGCTCATTGACGAACAAATCCCAAATATCCCGTCTCGCGAGCGCTCGAGACAGGAAAGCCTTGCCTCACCAACGATGCAACAGCAAGATCCACTCGTACAAGTGGCGGAACTCCAAGGTGATGGAGAGATCGATCGAAGGAATACTTACAGCCATTGCTGCAAGCCAAGCCTTGCTGTTCAACGTCGGCGAAAAGGCAAATGATGGCGGACGGAACTCCCGGCTAGAGGAGATATCAATTCAGGACACGACGATTTACTTGGCATGGTGAACGATCCATTCGGTGGTTTGGTCCAGCAGAAGATGACACGGCGAATACATCAAACATTTCGGAATCACTGTGTGTGAACCAAAAGCTGATTCTATATCGAGTAGACTTTCGATGCAGGATGGTTGATTGGCAGGGATGCGATCCATAACAAAAGAAGTCAACAATTGTTAGGCAAATCAAAGAACTTTTATTTCAAATCAAAATGGCCTCAATTCAATACGGCCAAATCCAAAAATCAAACGAAAGTCACGAAGTGATCGAAGAACTTCCTTTCATTACTTGCCTTGCACTGGACGCCCAAACGCAAGGTGCAACAGGGAGTGGTGCCGTTGTCCACAGTGACGGCAACTGATCGGATGTCCACATTGTTCACTGGAATGGCCCGAATGGAGGCAGTTCACGCACAGCTGGTTGCGATCCACTAAATCCACTCGTCTTGCTGGTTTCATTTCGCCGAACTTGTCACACTGGAAGAGCATGTGCCCGTAACCGCAAATAATGCACGGACATCGCTTCTTAACTTCAACTGCCTTTCCAATGACCTTGATGATGTCATGGACGATGGTGGCATGGCGGTTGCCACACAATTCACACGATTTGGTGCTCCTGCACTCGCTCTTGGTGTGCCCGGACTGGAGGCACAAAAAACACAGGCAATACTCCTTCATGAAAAGCCGCTTCTCATGGCCTTCCATTTTCTCGAACTTTGTGCACTGGTTGAGATTATGGGAATTTGCGCACACTAGACACTTTGCTTCGGTTTTCATCAAAGGTTTGGTTTCACTTTTCTTGTCACTTTTTTCGGCGGCTGGTGCTGTGGCTTGGTTGATTTCGCTGACAAGGTTGTCTGCCGCTGGATCCACAGAAACTTCCACCGAAAGCAATTGTCGATAGACGTTGATCGCCACTTGCGACCAAAGCCGCAAAAACTCCATCTTGATCAACCGTACCTTTGTGCTCGGACGGTAAGTTAAGATGGCGTCGAGGAAACCACGCCGAAAATCTTCACATCGCTGGGCAAGCGATGCATAATCCAATTTGGAACAGCTGCTCCGTAAAATGGTTTCCGCTTCCAGCAAGCGGACGAGCTGGAAATGACGGCGGATAGCTGATGGCAGCGATTGTTCCAAATCGCTCACTGGTGGTACACTTTCCATTCTGGTAGGGTTTCGGCGGATGGTTCAATTAATTCGCTTCACTGTACACTCGCGCACTCGATTAGTACAGAGGGACGTTTGCACAAGTCCGTACAGCACCGCGGTCAAGCTAACACTACTGGTGTAACTCGCTTCGATTTCTTTTCCCACCCGAGGTGGGGCACTCACTCTCTCGTTTGTCGGGCAGGTTCATTTTCGTTCGCATGTATGAGTTCGTTTCGAGTTCGTTTATCACTACGCGTTGCGTTCGAGTAACCGTTCTCACACACTTTCGAATCAAAAACTGCGCTGCGTCGAGGTCGGTGCCTTCACCATCCGGCTCGAAGGACCAAATGTTAACGCAAGAATCATATGGATGGCTCTGGAAGACACCTTTGCAGCAGGGGGAATAGTTTCTCACTTGTACTGGTACACTGGATAACGAGAGTGATGTATTTCGGTTTGTACTGGTCTCTTGGTTAACTATAACTGACTTTATTGGGTTCATTACTTGGTTTTATACAATATGTTTGAATGGGATTGATACAAATGGGTACATTTAAGGAAGAACACAAGTTCTACTGTTCACTATGGTTATTGTTCTATACTGTGTACAGAGGGGACTTTTTGCCTATTATTTCATGATGGTAACGTTCTAAATCTGTACACTTGGATTTGTTCTTAATGGAATTCAATTTGGTGGATATCCACACAAAAAGGGAGAAATCGGCGTAAACAGGTAGATTTGAAAGGAATGTTAAGAAGACACCAGTTTTTTTTATGAAATGACCTGTGAAACTGAGCGAAAATAATGCACAACAATCAGCAGAATAATCGCGTAATATTAATTTTTCGAAAATCTTTTGAACCAAAAACAAGTTCTGATCTGGTAAAAAATAGTAAAAATAAAACAAAATAAAAAAGGAAAAAAAAGGAAAAATGTTGAAGCCGTAGGCCGTTGCGCGTTCTTTCGCTCCAGTGGAATTCAGAAAATCCAATCAGCAATTAGATGATCGTAAAGACCAGTTTCAACGTTAATTGGTGAGCTCGTTTCATATTACTTTTTTTCATGCTACACAACAAATATGTTTTTTTTTATTGGATTGGAAAGATTGTAGGTAAGTCTATGATACTAAATTATGTGTTTATATTCATTTTGAATTGTTATGATTCCCAAAATACTTGCTTAAAAAACCAATCTTCCAAACATCTCCGTAAGATGAAAGAACAAAAGAATAATCGCATCACACCAGTTTTTCAAAAATTGCTTGAAAAAAAAAGAAAACAACAGTTTCGCTGGCATTTTTGTTTTTTCGAGTAAAAAATTCAAAAGTTAATTATAATAAAAATAAATCAAAAGTAGAAGCACAAGGTCAATGTGCGTTCTTTCGTTTCTATGGAATTCATAGTTCATCGCACGGTCATCGTAAAAATCCGTTCTATCCATCTTACAAAGAAGTTCAATTTCTAACTTACACTGAATGAAATGTTCGGTATAAAACAGTTAAGTCTACATTACCGAAATTCATATTTTCCAAAATATTTGATTCGAACACCAAACTTATTTGATATTTGATTCAAACACTAAATTCACTAATCACATGATTACATTCGTAAGACAGAACCACAATACTCAAAAGAATAATCGTTCTATAGCTGTTAAGGCGTAGGAATTCAGCTTGACCAAGCTGAGGGTTACGAGACCATTATGCCTAATGGTCGTTATGCCAAATGACTTTTATGCCAAATGGCATTATGCCAAATGGGGTAGAGCCGACTATTTTCACTGAATCAAATCGTCAGTTTAAACAGTTAAGTCTGCGTAACTGAAAAACTGAAAAACATTTTGTGAGCTCGTTCCATATTATTTCTGTTCATTATCTATACATCGATCCATTCTCTCGATTGACTGATTTGAAACACTGTACGTTCTTAACTGAACCAAATCGTCAGTAAAAAACAGTTAAATCTTTGAATTAGAAACTCACAAAAACGATTATTACCTCCGTCAAACAAAAGCACAAAAAGGATGCACTCCGCGCGCTTGTTCTGACTTCTTTTTTCTGTGCATTTCTCGTTAAACGAAAGCAAGAAAAAGAATCTCCCTTCGTCATCATCACACCGGCAGCTACGGTGGCGGCAGTAGCTAGCAGTTCCACTGTATAGAACCCCAAACCAAACAACTTTTTCCCTCTCTACTCTGTATGCCTTGACGCCGCCATCGTCCTCGCCATCGTCGCCTTCATGGTGGATTTGGGGCGCAATCGCACACCCTCCACCCACTCGCTCGCACTCCACACTCAGCTGCTGCTCTAGATTGGCTCCTCGCTCGACGTCGACTGCTCTAGATTGCCGTCGCCGCCACCCAGCGAACCGAACCGAACCGAACTGAGCTGTGTTGTGATGCGATTCGAATGGAAGTCAGAGCACTGACTGGTGGTGGTGGTGGTGACGAAAGGACCAAACAGCCTCGACGGTGCTACTAGGAAACTAGGTCACAGCGCGGAAGGACGCGCGGTTGCTGCATGTGGACAAGAGTGAATGCGGCGGCCGGCGGCCTACCCCAAGCCGTAATCCTCATGCCCAAGCCGGTCGTTTGTCGGAATGGGTCCCCAAGTGGCGCACGAGAATCGAGTCGGACCGGAATAAAACGGAATAGGGAAGCGGGAACAAATGGGATATTGGATGGGAATCGGAGCTTGATCTTGGAATAATGTGGATGATTCGCAAAACAGCTTCTTATTCAATAAAAATAACTAAAAATAAAAAAAAAACTAGTTCATTTCATCTGAAGGAACTCGAGTGTAAGTAAATGCACCATTGGAGGCGAAGGAAAGCTACTAATGTTATCGAAAAGACATATTTGCTCAACAAAAAAATGTCTTAGTTCAAAAGAAAAAAAAATAAATAAAAATTAAAAAATATAAAGAAAATATAAAAAAAATTAAAAAAAGTGTATTTAGTCAAAAAAGTACAGCAACTTAGGCGGAAACAGATGCACAATTGGAAGCATACCAATGATTTCGAAATGATATGTATGCACCACAAAATACCTGCCTAGAAAAAACAAAAAATAAAAAAAAATAAAAAAAAATAAAAAAAATAGAAAAACCATGTTTGCATCATTGAAAATGTATATGAACTCAAATATGCCTCAAGCATATTAAAAATCGATTTATTCGACCCATAACTGCAGTGATAAACGCGAAGGCATCCAGCAAGACCATGCTGAGGGTTGAATTCCCGGTCGTTCCAGAAACTTTTTGTAACGGGTCTGTCCCAATGGACACGTAATGCAAAGGAGAAGGATAACAAAATTCAAGAGTTTTGTCTGTCATTCTCAAGAATTTCAGAACCTTACAAATGCTACTAATATGCGGGGAGGCCTGAAACCTTACACATACGTTTTACTGGTAAGTTATAGCCAGATAACTTGAGAATGTGGTAAAGAAATTAAAAATTGATCAGAAGAACGGAAAAAACCCTTCGAGGGCGCATTTAACTACAAGCTTCCCTATTGTGCTCCTTCTCGTCGTTCTGCTTTGCGGCACCGCACACAGCCAACCAGCGGATTCTTTTGGGGTTAGGAAATTCAAGGGTTCCACCACACTACCACACCACCACCGCCATCGCATCGCTATACACAGGAGATACTGGACTGGGAGAGCTAGTTGGTTGGTGCAGTTAGCAGCAGAGCCAGCTTTTCGATTTGCAACTCCCATGCTTAAAGAGTGTTGATTGGTAGCTAGGGGATGCATCGGAACTGGCAGGGCAATGGGACGGGAGTTGTTTGTTGTTTTGCAGCAAGAGTGAAAAGTTTCCGATTTTCCGCCTGTGACGTCAGCACAAGCAGCAGCGCAGCTATGATATGATAATAGTGGTGTGTATGGAAAACTGATGGCATAAAAAAAATCAATACCGGAAAGTGATATCCTAGCGCACGCCGAGGACTACTGGATGGATTCGTGGGCTTGGGAAATGTAGATGGAAATAGTTGGAATTCTGGATGGAGTAGGTCATTCCAGGCATGGCTATCTCGCCCAGGGATGGTCAACTTTATCTTGCAGTTTCAGACACTGGCGATTCTCTAACCACAAATTTGCTTTTTTCACATTTTTGTTTTGATCGGGTGTTGAAAAACTTGAAATTATTGAATTTTCTGGACAAACGAACGTGCAATCCAGAACGTTTTCATATATACTTTCAAAAAGTCTTCAATTTCTTTCACCTACAAGTTTTACAGCAGCCTCTCTATAAAGTCTTCCAGATAATTGCCCTGAAAATCTCGATCGGTTCTGTTCCCTAAAATTTTCTTTCTGAATTTCGAGAAATAATTCAATTTTATAGAAAATCTTCCTGGAAAACCGTGGTAGAACTGATTAGGGAAAATCTGTCACTTTTTGAAAAATCTTTCCAGTAACTCTCTCTGAGTTTAGTAATTCTCATAGTTTACCTATGATTTTTTTTCTACATGTTCCATGTAGAAATTCCGTAAAAAATACATTCCTAAAAAATTGAAAATTTTCCAATATTTTGTCGTGAAGTTTTATTATAAATTCGGCTTGTATTTTTGTTGTGATTATCTTGAGATTTTAAGCCTTGAGCTAATTTATTGCGGCAGTTACGTCTTACCTTCCATTTCGAATTGGAAAGAGAGAAGAATAGGTGAGGAGTGAGACTCGATCCCAAGTCCTCGGCGTGAAAGTCATCTGCCTTAACCATCACACCAGGTTCTGCAAGTTTGTTTAAAGAAGATTTTTTTTTTTCAAAAGGTATCAAGGCAACAGCATTTTCTGAATCTGCATTAGGCTGTCCCAAAAAAAAATCGATGTTCGAAAAGTCAAGGTGCTCAACCCTAAAATGAAAGATGTGTATATTTCAAGCTTTATTTTGTAGAAAATTTTGATTTTCTTAAAAATCATTTAGAGATTCGCCAGGGCAATTTTTGAAAAATTACCCTTTTTCATGAAAATTCTCAAAAAAAAAAATATTTTTTCGTAATTTTTTTTCAACTCTTGATTTTTTTAAATATTTTTTGAATTTTTCTATGGACCTTTAGGCATTCTTGCAGGGTAGCGTTTTTTAAGATATTGTGTTCGTATGGACGGCAGAACCTTTTTTGTGCTAATAAGAGGCCTGAAAGGTTAACGACGAATGGGGCAAAGTTAAGGAGTCCTAGAAGTAATTCATAAAAAATCCATGTCAAAAAGACAAGAATACTCAGAAAAAAAATCAAAAAAACCTCCAGATTGTTTCTTTAAGAATTACATGAATTATTATTGTGTCAAATTTTCCACCACAAAACTCTCTTGTGAAATCAAAAATATGTCTTTCCAATTGATTTGATGCCTAGAAAAACCAAAAATCAAAAATATGAAAAATCATGATGGCTTAGAAAAGGTGATCTTTTTATAGAATTTCTAAAATTATTTAGTTTTCAAAAATAAACCAGTTCACTACATTGCAATTTCCTCTGTTGTAGACTCTCTTCAGATTTTTCCAGCAAGTTTGTACAAAGTTTAACCAAATATTCTATTCAGAAGATATTTTTCTAGGAATTCGGTCAAACATTCCTTAAGAGTTTCAACAACAACAAAACATTCAATGTTATCCTGCGTTATCCAAAAGTTATCCCATCGAAAACTCCTTTACAAGTTTTCGTAAAGTTCTTTAAAAAATCTAGTTTTTATTTTGCTGAAACTCATCCTGGAACACCTTAGAAATCTTCCTACACTTTTATTACAAATTCTTCCAAAAACAACTCGTATTTTTCTTCCTATATTTGTATCATAATACCATAAATTAGACAAATAGTAACAAGTATCTAGTATGAAAAGCTTCAAGCAGAAAGCAAAGCAATTCACTCTCGTAGCCTAGCAGTTATTATTTAAAAACGACTAAAACTTCTTAAGAAATGAACGAACATTTCCAGAAACCTACTTAGATATTGCAGGCATCTAGTATAAACGACTTGTTTCATCTTGATCGATTTTCCTTAACTTTTCAAGAAATTACAGTACTTAAATTAAGAAGTTTTCCCATATAAAATTGCCAGATGGTTGATCAGATTTTTCCAACTAGTAGACACCCTGTCTGCAGTACCGCAAAAAATGTTTGCAAGTTTTATCGCATTTCTCGATAGGTTTCACAAATATTTCGTCGATGATTACCTATGTCGATAAATTATGAAAAAATAATGAAAAAAGGGAAAAATTTGATAAAATTCAAAGTTACGAGAATGCTCTAATAAATTTTTCTTTGAAGCCCTGCTGTTGTAGTACATCGTTTTTCTAGTGCACTTTATTTCATTTAATGCCGTTATTGTGAATCGGATGCATCTGTAGAGACTATCATGATGTTTTTTTAGAATCTTGATGGGATTGCAGAAATTTCTGGAATATTTTTTTTATTTGTTTTCGAAAACTATTTTAGCAATATGCAGACATAAGCGTAAACAGGTAAAACATATAATCTAATCTTTTGTGGGACTGTAGGTATGTCTGTGAATGTTTTGTATGAATATCTTTTGGCATTTCAAAATTAATTTCTGAAGTTTTTCTTAAAATTTTGTTTTTGGGTTAACTGTAAGAAGTAAATAGTTCAGTTTTTGGAGAACATTGGAAAATCTTTTTGAATATTTTGCTGTAGAAAGTTTGGATGAACAGGGTGCCGAACCAGTTGAGCAGTGGCAGCTATTTGGCGCATTTTTTCGCTATAAATCAGTCAATATCAAACCAATTGACTCAAATTTTTGTACACGGCTACGTATCTCACCGCGTACAAAATATTAAGACAACTGGTTCAACATTGACTGAATTATTGCAAAAAAAAGTACCCATACGGCAGTGTTGCTAGAAATTGGGTCGGCCAAATTTTAAGATGAGAGCGGTAATATAACCTTATTCCTGTCAGCTTGCAACTGCTTTTTTATCGAACATAGCTAAAAATTCTAGAAAAAAGTTATCGAGTCAATTAACTCTTGATGTCATCGACCAATAGTTTGGGGTCCCTTTAGTAAAACATGGAAAAGTGGTTTATGATATCTTCGTCATCTGTAGTTCAATTTTAATTCTTTTTGATTTATTTTTCAATTTTTTTTAGAAAATGTTGCATTTTTGGGTAGAGATTACATATAAATATTTTTGTTAAAATCTCACCCAAATCATGTTTAAAGTTTTGTTGATTTATTATCTTTTGAATGAGACCTATGGTTTTGAAATCGGACGCAAATTGGCGGAGATATGGCTTTTTAAAGGGGGTGACCCCAAACTTTTGATCGGGTGTGTAGTTGGTAAGCATTTGATAAGTACGTTCGCTCTTCCCCAGCTGTTTTAAGTGCTGGCCATAATCTAAGGCGCACTGCTGAACCTCATGAGACTTGTTTAACCGACTGATAAACCAAATCAGATGGAGTAGTCATCTGTTCCATACTTTGAAAAAAAAATGAAAAAAATGTAAAGATTTTTAATAAAACTATCCCCAAGGTTCAGCAGATTAGAATTGGCATCCGACTTATTTTACTCGAGAACGTAACAATACTCAAACTCAATTTCCTTTATCGAAAATCATAAACCTAACGTCATGGTTATTTGAAAGATGAGTTTTTATTTAATTTTTTTTTACAATTTATTTATTTCCCATTTTTTGAATAAAACTCCTTTTGTTAATACTACAGGGGTATCGGATCAAATGGGCATCTGACTGCTTTTACTGGAGAACGTTATAATCCCAGGCAATGTTGAATATCACTGCCTTTAGGAAAAGGCACAAAATCACGGTTATTTGAAAATCGATTTTTTCTTTATTTTTTCTTCGCATTTTTCATTCGCATTTATTTTCTAATAGAACAATTGAAATGCCACCCAATTGGGCGCAGTTCCTATCCAATGAGTAATTTTGTTTTACCGGCTTAAGACCTGTACTAAAACAAAACATAAATCGAACTTCAAGATTATTTTTACTCATTTTTTTTTTATTTTTGTTTTTTTTTGTTTCGATCTCATTTATTTCCTTGTAGAAAGAGTTGAGTATAAACATCGTATTATCACTAATTTGGGTGCAATTCCTTACTCATTAGGAATCCTCTTTTACCAACGTAAGACCAACCAACCAACTAACTGACCATAAGCAATAAATTACGAAATTCGGGAATTTAAAAAAAAAGGCGACCAACACACATAAAAAGGTGGTTTATAAATAAAGCTATGGCTTTATGAGGCGCCCTATCCACCCATCAAGGTGAGAAAGGGCATTATTATCGCAGTCACTGAAAACTGTTAAAGTTTATAAAAAACACATTCAAACAATTGTGCACTGAAAAATAATCAAAAGAAAAATAAAATCTAAAAAAATAACAAATGTAAGCAAAGATTGCGTCAGGAAAGCTTTAACCCTGTAACAACAAGTCTCACGTAAATATACAAACGGAAGTGTAAGGAAAAGCCCTCATCTTCCAGACCAATAACATTCCCATAGTTGCTTTTTTCAAGGAATCAAATTACAGAGAAAGCCACCATATCCAATCCAAACCAGATTTTATGAAGTGCCAAATTACTGGGGGGGAACCACACGTTTCGTTACTCAACCCTCGCAGTTGGAACAAAGAATCCATGTGCGGTGCAATCCAGTTCGAGTGAGAATAATGGAGCACTCCCTCCGGATCCGATCTGGGGCAAGGTCAGCCAGTGCCAGCACAACGCCAGCGGAAGCTGGCAGCCGGATTTTTGCGCTCTGGCAGCCAGCAGCGCCTCCATGTCTGGAGCATAAATTTTCTCGCTCTGTGCGGACGGACGGATGGACTGGCGGACGGAAGAACTCCGAGGGAGTTCGGAAGGATTGGAAAATGTCGCAAATTTCCGCTTGGAAGCGGTGCAGTTTCGGGCGACTTTTCCGATTAAATTTATTGGGATATTTTTCACACAAGAGCTTTTCCTCGGGAGATTGCGGAACTGATTCCGGCGTGTGAGGACGACGCAGGAAAGTCGATTAGGACGCACAAATTCGGATTGTAATAAAGTTATGAACTTGAAGGAGGATGCTGCGAACAATAAGGAACCGAGCAATGATGCTTCTAGCTCTCTTGGTCGAAAGGAGAAGGGAGATGATCAATTACGAAATACGAATTGGTGGTGGTCCTGAGGAGGGGTAATTAGTTTGGTCTTCGGCAAGGACATGCTTTCTTCTGTGGGCCCAAATCCCTCGGGATTGGGTAATTGGATTAGTGCGTTGATGAGAGTGTTTTTCCGAGTATGCGGGACGCCTCCGGGTGATGAAATGCGACGTGTGAAGGATACCGGAGATGAATTACGGGGTGAATCTGATGGATTTTCAGAAAAACTGTCATTGGAGGCGTAATTTGTAGTGTGTACTAAAATATTTTTGACAAATCGGAAATTTTGTAGACTGAAATATGTTTTCAATGTGACTAGTCAAAAAATCTATCTATTAGATGATCAATTTGCTTTCAGGAGGTTTTTAAAACTGTCGTAAAACCAAGATGGTTGTATTTTGGCTTTAACATTGTTTTATTACAAAGATCTGAAAATCGAAGCAATTTTTGGATAACTTTATCGGAATTCAGGCTAAACCAGCAATTCAGAATTAAAATCATACAAACTTGGTGCCAAAATTTGAGTGTAGAATTAGCATTTAAGTTAAAATACACATTAATAAAAAAAAATGGTGCAAAATTTTAACTGGAAATTGCATTATCCGTCGTTACAGATGAAATTTCTTAGAAAATCTCGATTTTTTTTCGATTTTCTCATATTTAGGGTTAAAACAAAAAAAAACGAAAATAAATATAATAAATTTAAAGATGAGGGAAAGCATGGATGATCCCAAATTGGTCTATGTGGTTCATAACCGTAAAGGAAAAAATGACAAAAATTATTGAAATTTCTAACAAGCAATCAAGCCTGCTAAAAAACTCGCTAGTATTGTCTGTCTATAATAGTCGAACAATTCACTTGTGGAATCTGCGAAAGTGTCAACTTATTATAATGCATTAAAATTTCTCCTAAGAACGATAAAAATAAACAATGAAATTAGCCTGAATAGACATCAAGGTGATTCATGTTCAAGGGACGTACTGTTTCTCAAAATAAAGTATGGCCAAAAAAAATAAAAAACAAGATTTTCAAAAACTAAAACATGGAGAGAGAAGAATAATTTTAGATAATTAAAAACTGATCTGCGTGGATCATAAATAGCTCAAGATTAATTTTAACGAAAGTTGAGGTAATATCGGATTGAAAGTAATATATTGGAAGTTTCGAAGAAATTTTTATGTTTGTTTTCATTTTGATATTATTACTCGACAAGTTTCTAAAAAAAACTTTTCTTTTAAATTTCTGAAAAAGCCATGATGATCAGTTATGCAGAGATACATACGGAGCAGCTCGTGACGAATTTTATGCTGCTTATGCATCATTTGTCAATTAGCACTGAATTTAAAAAACTTGCCATTTAGGAAACACTGTCAAAAAAATAACAAAAATGTGTGCAACTAAATTTGGTAGAATTTGCATTTTCCTGAATTTAGTAAACCCTCAACCCATGCTCCATCAGAAGGACTAATTGGATAGTTAAAAATTTCAGATTTTTTCGGAAATCTACAGTTTACAGCTTAATTTAATTTTGATTTATTTTATTATTTCTTTTATTTTATTTTTTTTTATTATTTTTTTTCTCACATTCATTTTATTTATTTTTTTCTCCAATTGCTTCAACTTTGTAGTGTGCCTGGGCTTCTTTAGGTTGGCTCCAGAGGCACGTTCTTCTCTACTTGGGAAACTTAAGCCAATTTTTTCTATTTTTCTAAAGCGAATTTTTTTTATAAATTTTAGCCTATTCTGTTTTGTTTTTCATTTCTTTCGATTTCCTCAAAATCCCCAAAATTTCCCACAGATGATCCGGTTACCAATCCCAGAAAAAAAAATCCGCGATCCCATCCCAACTGCAACCGGACACTTTGCCGATCGCCGATCGCGATCGGTGACGTAACCGCGTCACCTCAATGCTGCGTGTTCCACTGATCCAGTCCGAGGAACGAGGGTTGGGACACAACACAATACCCATACATCATGGCAGCCAAGCCAAACCGAGCCACCTCGCGACATAACCGAAATCGAAAGTGAAACTCCCTCTCTCGTATCTACCTTGTGAACCGGGCGAAGAAGGCGAGGAGGTGGGTACGGAGAGTATCACCGCGGTAAATTAACACCCACCTTTTCTGGGTCTGCGTCTTGGTGGTGACACAAAAAAAAATATGGTGACTCTGTTGACAAAAGACTTCCACTCAAACTTACGACGGGGGGTTTGGTGACAATTATTTGTCTGTCTGTACTGTGAGACTTGGGAGTTGCGATCAATGCGGGGAACAAGCGAAGAAAGCGATTTCGCCCGCTCTGCCAAATATGGGCGGTTATTAACAGAACTTCTTTGCCACTTTCCAGGATCTTATTCCAAGGTGCGTGACTTTTACTTTGGACTGATTTCGCTTTCAGATTGATTTATTAGCAACTCAGGGATGTCATGTGTACAAATGATTCGATTAAAACCAACTGTTTTCTATTGCAACAAAAATTGGAAAGGAATTATATCGAAATCGATATTTTTTTCTTTTTTTATATATTTTTTCCACGTTACGTCTTTTGTTCTGATTGGCTAAACAAAAGACTTTCAAGTTAACAGCTTGACTTGTTTGTCAATCTTCAGTACAAATCGCGTCAAATTTTGTGGGTTTACCAACTTGCAAGCATCATTTTAGGATTAGGAATTTTTTTAGATTATTTTGATGAAATTTTGCGATAGGGCATATAATTGAGTAACTGTCACTATTACGCAATTAGGGGTGTCACAATTTTTAAAATAATCGATTAGCTGTTATTCAGCTTGAGTCCTTACGCTGATAGTTTAGGAAATTACAGTTCTATTTTTTTCCGTTTCTGAGCATCAATCGATTTGAGTTTTATAATCAATTAATAATATTTATCGATTATTTTTTGACATCTCTACTGACCATAACTTACACGGATTCAAGCAAACAGTATACAGTATATCGGAATAGGAACACATGGTAGAATAACTTCCATTTACCTACTTTTCGCATCTGTTAATGACTGTGCTCATTTGTTTTGAAGCTTAACGGAGCCGAAACAACTCATATTAATCTAATTAAAATAATGTTATGTCTAAAAACACGTACCCCAAAATACTATTCGACTAGATTTCCAAGAAACCTGCATATTTTCACCTTTCACACCGGTCCTCCCAAGAGGCAGACCCCGAAATAATCTCTCTCTCACTTGGTCAGCTGGTCAAGTCAAGCGGAGGAGGCCGAGAAACAGGTTTGTTTTGTAATCACCCTTTCCGCCGAAAAAGTAAAGGTGGCCAACTTGTGGCTTAAGCTTTTTCGGTGGCCACTTTGCACCGTCGTCGTTGTCGTTGTCGTCGTGGTCGTCATCGATCACCCCTCAGCCCCCTAGTAGTAGAGGGCACACAAAAGAGAACCCCTAAATTTCGGTCGACCATGCTCAGCCATGCGTGTGTCACTTTCGTCATCCGCGCGCAAATTCAGCGAGCGACGACGATCGCAACCACTAAGCTTTTTGGGGTTATTTTTTCGGGGGAACTGTGCGACCGACTACCAAACCAAACCAGTAGTGTGGCAGTGAGGATGGCCATGGGCCAATTATTCGTTATGTGAGTTACGTCGTTACGGCGACGGGTGCGGGTCTTGGTGGGTGCGTACGGTAGTAGGTTGTTGGATGGAGCGAGCCACGCAAGAAACAGGTCTCGTACGTAATCGGTGGCAACCGTTGTTGTGGGAAAGTGAGATTTCGGGGCAGGTACCCGAAATATTTTTACCAACGGGATAGGCCGGGTGGTGATTAGAGCGGATAAATTTGCGTGTGGGAGTCAATTAGCTGAAATTTTAATCGTTAAGGGACGGAAAGTTGCTATGTAGGTAGAAAACTGAGGACATTTACAAAATTTTGTAGAAGAAAAGAAAAAAAAATTGCATAATAATATTGACGGGATTTGGACACTGATCTTCAAGGTGAAAGCAGCGTCCAAACACTCCGAGCTATCTCACCAAGTGGATATGACACATTAAAAAAATGCTGCAGTGAGACTTATCACTTACTCACAATTCTTTCACATTGGCTTGTTTTTTTTTACAATATATAAAATTTCAGAATTCCAAAATTTCACCAAAAATTCTCAACTTAATATAATTATTAAAATTTTTGCTTGATTTTTTACAGCTCTAAAAAGAGATGAACCAGCCTAGGGCTGAAAATCTATAATAAAGTGATAATAATAATACATCTCTAAGTTAATATTAAAAGTAAGAATACCCAATGGTTTTTGTTAAATGCTATGTTCTCGAACTTCTTTGGAAAAAAATCAATTCTTCCGGAACGTGCTGCTGTTTAAAAAATTCAGGGTTTTGTACCAGAACTACATGTTTGAAGTTAAACCCAATCATTTTTAAGGTGGAAACATCGAAGAACCTCTGTGAAGGTACAACCCGTCATTAGTATGGAACACGCTTGTATGGAAAAAATAAATCCTCGCTCCAGTCGACTTTTTTTTATTTCATTTAGGTCCCATATGAACTGTGCAAAATTTCAGCGCAATCGGTGAAACTATAATTTAGCGCAAGCGGTTGAAAGTTTGCATAGGATTTACTATGGGAAAAGCTAAACTTTCAAACAAAAATCCCAGAGGTCACCCTTTGTCTCCCTAATTCAAAGCGATCAACGCTTCTTGTAGAAAAATCATTTATGAAACATTCCTTCAAAGACCGCAAAACGATTGGATGCTTGTGGAAAAAGTTATTGGTTTATTACCGATTAGTGCTCCAACGAACGGATTTTTGTTTTGTTTTATCAGCAGAAACAGCAGCAGCTACAGTGCTGCTAATAAAACAAAACAAAAAGCCGTCCGTTGAATCACTAATCTATAATAAATCAATAACTTTTTCCACAAGCATCCAATCGTTTTGCGGTCTTCGAAGGAAAGTTTCATATATGATTTTTCTACAAGAAGCGTTGATCGATTTGAATTAAGGAGATAAAGGGTGACCTCTGGAATTTTTTACCTGAAAGTGTAACTTTTCCCATAGTAAATCCTATGCAAACTTTGAACCGCTTGCGCTAAATTATAGTTTCACCGATTGCGCTGAAATTTTGCACAGTTCATATGGGACCTAAATGAAATAAAAAAAAAGTCGACTGGAGCGAGAATTTGATATTTATCCCATACTACCCGTCATGCTTTAATAGATAAAAAAAAAACAAATGAATATCTTGTATTGTTTTTTTTTTTTTCTTTTTTTTCCATTTTTTTTTCTATTTTTTTTTGGCTTCAGAAAAAAATTAACAGAAAATTTCAAAAGTTGCGGAAAAACTCAATGAAATTTTGAGAATTATAACCAATGGCCTATAAAACGTTACCCATGATTAGTAATCCGATCAGCTTCAAGATACTTTACTGGAAGAACTCTAGATAAAGCCTAAAAACCATGTGAAGAAGCTTCAGACAAAATCTAACTCAAACTTTCTCGAGCAGATTTCCATTGTACACATTCAAACACAAATGAAAACTCCTGGAAAAATTGAAGAGGAACACGATCAATTTTTTTTTTTCTATATTAAGGGCTGACTTGTTAGAATCCCAAGGTGGCCGCCACAATGGCCGACTTTGGCACTTACTCGCGATTTCGAGCGCACAAATCTCTCCGTAAACAAAACGAGCGCACCTGATCTTCTTATTTAAGGCGTATTACAAGTGAGCAAGAAGAGAATGATAAAATGCACTGTTGTTTGAAGCTTGCTTCTTGAGATTTGTGCGTCTGAAGTTCAGATGCACTGTTGAAGCGGGATATTAAGACGTTTGTCCTTAAGATGTATTTCTTCTCCACCAACTTCCAGTGTTCTGGAATGCATTTTAAGAATAAAAAAATAGTTGAACATCCCAGAAGCAGTAAATTTTAAAATAATTTAAATCTCAAAATAATTTCAGGCAAAGTATTTGTAAAATATTTAAAATAAATTACAGTATTCCACCATAAATTTCATTTGAAACATTTTCAAAGCATTTCCAGAAAGACGCCAAGGATTGCTTCCATAAATCCTATTCGTATTGAGCATAAAAAAAATCCCAAAAGTATTTTCAATCTTTCACAAGAAATTTCAAATCTTGAATAAGGACACTCCTAAGCAAATTTTCACCGCTTTAACCAGAAATTTATTTGAAATTAGCACGTGTATTCAGTCAGAGTGCTCAATCAATAAAGACTTGATCGTAGATTCTGTGGGCCTCCAAAATTATCCCCAATAGTTTATTTCCAGGTTCTTTAGGGGGTTACTCACAAATTATTCATAGAATTTAGGAAAAACTTACAAAAAAAAATAGTTAACAAAAAAAAATAGTTGCACCACAATGGCGTGTTGCACGTTCAGCGTGCCTGTCTGGGTCAAATTGACCCCAACATCCTACTAGGGTTAATAATGACGATAAAAATCTTTTTCAAATCTCAATTGTTTTCTTCAAAAATGGCTTCAATGAAAAACTATTAGTAGTTCTCTTGAAAAATGGAACGTTTTTATTTGGGAAAGCTGTTTACATGACTTTCCATACAAATGTTTTTAAGAAATTTCTTAAAATATCTGCAACAGTACATAGGCTTAATCCTTTGGAGACGGCATTTTCACCTCTCTGGATGCAACCTCGCTAGTCTAGAACACATTTGTGATGGTCGATTTTCTCGGCTGGGCACATACGACCCATATCCGTCCCCAAAGGGTTAAATCTCGCCAAAATTGTGGTTATGAGGTTAAGCAATTAGTAATTTATTTATTTTTTTGAAGAATTATTGTTTTTTTATGGACAATCAAATCTTTCCAGATTTAACAAGATATTCTATCAAGGATACACAAAACGCCATATCAAATATGTCACCAAAAATACCTGAATAAACTTGATTAGATTGGAAATTTAACCGCTAATTTAAAAAACACCCTTAAGGCTACCTCTAAACTCTGTGAGATGCTTCCCCAACCCCGGTTTTCTATATTTTTTCTTTAGGAAAGCTCTTTTAGATTTCGGTTTGGAATTCCGTCAGAATTTATCAAAATTTCAATAACAAATTTCTAAATTCTCAAGTATCGATTTTTTAGAAAAATGATTCATAAAAAAACAAAAAATATGTAGTAATTTTTCGTGTTTTTTTACGAATCATTTTTTTTTTTGTTAAATTGAAATTTTACGAACGATTCCATAAAAAACACTCTCCAGGCTACCTATAAACTGCCTGGATGCTTTCCCAAATCCGGTTTTCCTTTTTTTTAAGAATCAAATATTGTATCACAAATTACTAAATTCTAAATTTTTTACTCAAAAAGATCGAGTTTTTGTATTGTTATATATTTGTTTTTTTTTCCAAAATAGTCATTCAAGATTTTTACTTCTTTTAAATTTTATTAAATCCGTACTTCTATCGAACGTTTTCTACGACTTCTGCAAGAAGTTCCTGTTGACAATTCACTCGAATTTTCTTCTTCGTATCCACTGGTGCATGCTCCGTGTGCCCCTTGTCTAGTGTTAAGTTTCAAGTACAGACTGATACAGCCTCTGGCTGAAGACGGTGTCCGCGTCTGTCTTTTTAAAATTATATCAACAAATTTTCTCACCAGACACTTTTTTTTAATTTTCTTTTTCAAGAGATCTTACAGCTTAAACAATTTATTATTTTTTAAAGACTTTCTCAGGAAATACTTTTTGTATGTTTTAGAATTCTTCAAAAAGGTTTTCATACGTTGATTTCTTTTGAAGCTTTACTGGAAATATCGCCTTTGTCAAGAGTTTACCTTGTAATTCCTCCATGATTTCAACATTATTATTTTTTCAATCCATATCACTGAAAATTATTTATGATTTTTATTTGATTTCTTCAATAAAACCGCAAATTTAAAAGATAGGCATATAATATGCCTATAATGTACCCCGGGGCAAGTGGGACCTAAAAAAGTGCTAGTTTGATTTTGTCATGCCAAAAAATTCTAAACATAAAAAGTTTTATAATTTCAAAGGTTCTAAAAGACATTGTTGGTATATTTCTTCATATTAACGGGCATTAAAACTGTTTCAAAATTTTTAAATTCTATATATCATGCATATAAAGAAAAGTGTAGCAGATCTTCGTATACTCCGTTTAACGGGGCAAGTGGGACCTATTCGGAATTTTTGTACATATGACTTAATATAGTTGCTGCTGGTAAGGTAGCATAAGTATAAATATCTCATACGAATAACTTTGTTCAGAAATTTGTGTTGGAAGAGTTTTGTGGTACCGTGCATAAATTACGTAACACATATAATAACGAATTACTGAGAGAAAAAGTTGATTTAACTCTACTGCCCATAATCGCATAGTTGACGTAACCACCATTGACAATGTCAGCACTCACAAGCTAACATATATTCAATGTGCATAATTGTGATCAGTTTTATTCAATAGAGCACAAGATCTAATCACTAGCTAGATACCAACGTAAAAAAATCATAAACTTTTCATTAATCATTGTTAAAATTTCAAAAGTGTGCTGAAAACTACAGTGGCGCTTACGTCAACTATGCGATTATGGGCAGTCTAGCAGCTCGTGCAAAACCAATTGCTTTTTTTACACAAAAAGCGCCATAAAGTTAAATGACGGAAGATTTCGAAACTTGCTTTTCATATTACATAGTTGATGAATCTCACCAAAAGATTTTTCAAGATTTACAGATGTTAGGGTAATTCGCTAATTGTTGAACACTACCCAAATGTTGAACAGTTTCTGAATATTTTATTATAAATCTTACTTAAGTAATTTTCATCCAACGTAAACGTATGATGTAGATGCATATACATGTGGGTCACGATATTGCTCTAATTAAGTTACAAAATTATACATAATTTTCGTCAAAAAAATTGATTGAAAATTTTGTACCGCTGATGACACAAAAACTGCACAATTCTTAAGATTAATTTTAAGAAATTGCTGTTACGAACTAAGCTTTGCGGGCAAATCGACCACAAATATCAAAGGCACACCATAGTTACAAGAACTGGAAGGATGTCATTAACAGTTTAACATTGTTTAAAATCACATTTTCATTGTAATTTAATTTGAAAAAAATATTTTTCTTATCACACTATCATTATGCATCCATGATCCAATTGTTGAACACTGGCATAACCTACGATGTTAGCATGACTGCTAGATTTTTTTTCAGTTTACCTAACCGTACATTTCGTGGGGTTTCAAAGGCGTTCCAGGGATGTTCTAGGGGTGTTCCAGTGGGCTTCAGAAATATTCCAGTGGTTTTCAATGGGTTTCAAGGGCGTTTCAGAGGTGTTCAAGAGGAATTCAGAGTGTTAGGGGGTCCCAGGGATATTTCAAGGCGTTCCAGGAGGCTCAGGAGCAATCCAATGGTTTTCAAGGGATTTCAGGGTCGTTCCATGAGTGTTCTTGGGGGTTGAGTGGGTCCCATGGGTTTCCAGAAGAGTTTCAGGAGCTTTAACAGGCGTACTTTTCTTCTGTCGTTTTCGCTTCTAATCAAATCTTTTCATCCATTTTTGCATCTAGTCATCTTTAAACTGATTTCAGTCCACTAGAGCTCTTTTCAAATGTGCGATTATTTGTCATTTAAATGAATTGTCACTAGCTCGGACTAGCTGGGCACAAAACACAAAGAACCCGGAAAAATCCGCCAGGGTGAAAAAATATCGGATGTCGGGTCAAAGTCGGGTCAATTTTTATCAAATGTTGGATCACTGTTGGACCCACATCGGGTAACTGTCGTGTCTATGTTGGGTTTGGTGGCCAAAATAAAAGCAGGTGAATGATAGGTTGATGTCGGGTTATACGTCATCAATTACGAACAAAGCTTCAACCGTTCAACAATTGGCGAGAACCGTCCAACATTAGGATGAGCTAGCATAAGGAAGCGTTCAACATTTGGGTTACAGACTTCCCATACAAATGTTCTATTTTCTCTTAGAAAATGGAATTTAAGGGAATACAAATTCAATGGGCAGTATAAGGGATAAGTAGATCTAGACGTTCACTGGATATTGTTCAACTAAAGTGGAATTATGCACGGAAAAACAAACGAAAACCAAAATGCCGGTACTAACCGTTCAACAATTGGAGAATTACCCTATGTTTTCCCATACATAATTTTACGACCATTAAAGATTTTTTAAAGCATGAAATTTGAATAGGTCGTTTTCCTATTTTTTTATACATTATAGACGGTTCCTTAACACTCAGAAAAGCTTATTTTGCAGTGAAAAACGAAAATATAATGGAATAATAGACAAACATGTGAAAAATAGATGGTATCGAAAAAAAAAGTTTTACCCAAGACTTCCCCAATTTAAATAATAGCTTCATCATCAAAATAGAAGTAATTAAGTATATTTCAACGCCTGATTATGTAAGACGCAGATGTTTACTTCAGTTTTGTGTAAATTTCGACTTATGCTGAAGAAAGTTAGATCAAACTATGAAATTGCGTTTGTTTACTCTCATAGGTCTCACTTGCCCCAGATGCTGAAATGCACTGGGGTAAGTGAGAGCAGTTAACTTAAGGTGGTAAATGAAAATAAGTTACCTCTTTTTCGCTTGAAATAATTTGCAAGCACTTCAAATATTATCCTGAAACTGGAAAAGTTGGACTTTATTTGAAATTCTTTTTTTAAACGGCGAATGTAGTAGAGTACGTTAATCTCACTTAGTGAATTGAAAATTATATATGAACAACAATAACATATATGGGCTTTTTGTATTCAAAGTATCTGTTGGTGTGGTACCTATGTTTTCCACGAAGAACGTTTGCCTTAAAAATAGATAATAATAAAAATAATAGCTGTAGGTCTCACTTGCCCCGGATTCTCACTTGCCCCGGGGTACCTATCTGTTTTGGAAAATGCACGAGCAATCGCTTCAAAATTTTATCAAAATATCTCGAAAAAAAATCCGAATAAGTTTTTTGCAAACCAAACAAACGAATTTCAGAGGTAATTTTCTAGAAATTGTTTAGACAAATTGAACCAGTATTTACGTTAAAATACAAAATATAAATTCGTGTAAAATTGCCTGCATACACTAGCGTGACTCAAAATACCACATGTCAAAAAGTTCGATGGGCCCCCTTCTCATTTGTGTGTGTGTGTGTGTATTCCTTCTAACCCCCACTGTCCGGCAGTGGTATTATGGAAGTAAGTTGTCTGCAATGCCGATTTTGTTGCTATTTGCAAGCAGCTTAAGTCCGGGAGTTAGAGGATGATAGCTCTATTGCAGTTCCAGTGACCCATTTCAGAATGGCTGGAGAGACACGTCCATTCAGAAGCCACTTTCACTTACAATAAGCCCCGCATGTCTGTATTACTGTTATCAGTTGGATAATCGTAATACACACAAACTTCCTGGTTTAAAGCCACATCCTTTAAACCTGGCGCGTATTTAGTTCATTGCGTTTATTTATTTGTTTGTAGTAGTAATTGTTTCGATCTCACCATTTTTCCGCGTAATCCATAGCCGGTATTCTGTCATCCTTCCGTTTGTCCATTTTTCCTATCCTTTCGTTTGTTTCTGCTATGTTCTTTTCATTTTCTGTCTCCATTGTTTCGTAATTTCCTATAAGTTTAGAGTAGAGAGAAATAGGGAGAGAGACATCCTGTGAGTAGATATACTGTTGATTTCTAGTTATTATAATAACAGGACAGAACACTTAATGTATGTAAAATAAAATGCACGTTTTTTTTTTAGTTTTTTATTTAATTATGGTTAATATGTGTATAAGGATATGTTTAGTTCTTTTGGTTATATTATATTTATTTTTCTAGAATATAATACACATTTTTATTTTGTTTTCGGCGTATACACCTATCCTGCATTGTGTATGTCGTGAATCACGAATTCCTGGTGGGTTTACTTGGGGCCTTAATATGATTGTCAGATCGGGTTCAAACGTATCCTGTCTTCTGTCCATTAATGCTTTTGGAGTAGGCGTGCCGTATCAGACGGTGTTGCACATATTGAGCGTTGTGTTTGTTGGGCAATTACTGCACGACGTTGCCAATGGATAGGAACCTGAGATTAACATGAAAAGGAAAATTTGATATTTGATGTGGATTTGTCATAGTGTATGTGAGTCATTCTATTGTTGTTGTTTTTTTTTCGTTTTTGGTTTATACACTATAATATAATAATACCTTACCTCATCTTCTTCCACGTTTCCAGTTCATGGTAATATGATCCCCTTCCTAATCCGACGCTGCCCGAGCAATTCCCTTGAACACCATGCTGTTACATTATCCATTTCTTGCCTCGTCTACAACACCTTGGTCCAAGGTTCCGCTCAAACAGTCCCAACCCACCCCACAATTAACAACACCCTCGTCACCCGCACCTCAGCCACCCTCCAATCCCCCCACACCCCAACCATCAACCCCCCTCCCTCCCTCATACCTCTGCCCCTTTCCCTCTTGCACCTCAAAACCCTCCCCCCTACACCCCAACAGCTCCCCCCCCCCCGTATCAACAGAGGAACCCCTATCCCACCATACAAAAACCCAACCCACCATCCCAATCCCGTACTCCTTCGACATTTCCGCATTTCGCCAAATTTTCCCAAATCTTATTAATCTTCTACGCCTGATTCTGATTCTTCCTCGCTTCCTGGTGTTCTATATATCTCCTCCGCTTGTTTTTTTAGCTTCAGTTTATCTTTCACAATTTTATTCCAATCTTCTTCTGTAACATTTGGTAGTCTATCTTTGTCTTCCCTAACTGCATTCTTCCATGTTTTAGCTGGTCTTCCTATTTTTTTCTTTTTGCAACTCATTTTTTCTGCTATTTTTAATGGGTGCCCATCTGGCCTTCTCTGTATGTGACCCCAATAACTTATCCTCATTACACTTATCTTTTTAACTGCTGTTTTTCCATTTAATAGTTTTGATACCGTTAATCTTCCTTTTGGTTTTTCCCTGCAATACTTGACCATTTCCTTCAATATTTGCATTTCGTGCCTGGTTACTGATTTCCTATTTCGTTTTACTAATGTAGCTGTTTTCATACCGTAAGTGATTGCTGGAGAGATAACTGTCTTATACATTAATTTTGCTAGGCTCCATGTCGGCTTGTATCTTCTCAAAAATTCAATCATTGTTTTGCTACTCCCTATTGCTAATTTACACCTATTTCTTGTTGTCTGTGGTCTATTCAACGTATCAGATAAATATGCACCCAAGTATTTCATATGATCTACGACGTCATATTCTTCTCCGTTTAATTTAACAACTTTTGGGATATTCCTATCTGACATTGGTTCTCTGATCATGATTTGGCTTTTATTATTATTTATTTCCAATCCTATTCTATCCAATTCTATTTTCAGTATTCTTACAATATCTTCTATCTCTGCTAACGTTTCTGCTATTATTAGAATGTCATCTGCAAATACTAAGATTACTGGTAATTTATTATTATTCGGCTCTAATAGATTTACTCTTGGATACTTTCGCTTTACTTCCCTCAATACATCTTGCATGACTAATGTGAATATATATGGTGACAATGGACATCCTTGTTTAATCCCCTTTGTTTTTATCTTTTCCTCTGTACGAATTCCTTCCCATAATATACACGTTTTTTCTGCATGAAGTGCTTGCATTATTCTATTTATAACATGACTTGGAACTGACAATTTTTTAAGAACTTTAGGAACTGATGTTAAATTTACATTGTCGAATGCTTTTCTTAAGTCTATTGATGCTACTATTGACGTTTTGCCACCGTTCCACCTCTCCTCTAGACATCTCCTAGCGAAAAATATTTGGTCGTCTGTTGATCTATCTTTAGTGAATGCTGCTTGGTGATAGCCTGGATCTCCCGCATATTCCCTAAGTCTCTGTAAAAGCCATTTAGCGTATACTTTATATCCTAAGTTACATAAACTTATTCTCCTATAATCATTTGTCTCTTTTGGGTTTCTACACTTTGGTATTGGTATTTGGATCGATTGCTTCCATTGTTCAGGAATATTATTGGTTTCCCATACCTTCCGGATTATGCTATACAATTCCTCTAATGTTTCTTCATTTGCATACTTGATGAACTCGTTTCTTATTCCATCCTGACCTGCTGCTTTTCCATTTGCTAATCCTTTAATTATATCTTTTATTTCATCTCTACTTGGCCCTTCTGTTATGCTTTCTTTATCAATTTCGATGTCAGTTGGAACTCCTTCGGATAATTTCAATTCCTCAACCCATTTTCTCATCGGAATATTTGGCTTCTTCGGCGTTTTGCTCTTCATGAATTTTTTTAAGAATCTATATGATCTTTTTATTCTTTCCCCTACCTCATAGTCCTGTAGTTCATTATAAAATTTGAAAACTTCTTTTTCATTGTGCTCTTTTACTTTGATTGCATATTCCTGTCTTCTTATATTTATATTTTGTCGGTACCATTCTGTTCCTATTCCTCTTTCTTTAGCTAATCTCATCTGTTTCCTAGCATTCATAAGATTCGTCAAAGCTCTTTTCCTATTCGGTGTTAATGGCGTTTTTGTTTCCTGTAGTACTTTTCTCGCACTTGTGATAACTTTTTTTGTGAATTTTGCATATGCTTCAGTGGTATCTAAATTGGATATTTCTATTGTCTTGTGTTTTCTTAGCTCTTCTGCATACGTTTTGTTCCTTTCCTCGTACTGTAGGGCGTTTGGTTCTAATATTTTTCTTGCCAGCTTCTGTTTTTTAACTTCTTGTTTTTGTTCTGTATATATTCCTATTTTAATTAATTTGTGATCATTCTGAATTGCTGTCCATGCTGCTCTAACAAATTTTGTCTTTATCACTGATTCTTGTGCTATGACTACATGATCGATTTGAGATTCTCTATTTCCGTTAGACCATGTGACTAGTAGTGACTCATCAAATCTCATTGAAATAACGTTCATTTTGTGTAACCTCAAAAAGTTTTTCATGTATTCCCCATTTTCATTAGTGTATGTGTGTCCTATGTATTTTCCTAATCTTAAAATGTCTTCTTCATCTGAATCCTCTTTACCTATTTGTGAATTGAAGTCACCCAAAATAATGGTTCTGTTCTTCCTAGGATGTCCATTTACAACTGATCCTAACTGTGCATAAAATGAACTTGCATTTGTGTTTGGTGCATGTACGTTTACTATTAACCAGTCTTCAGCTTGTTCTTTGTGTTCCATAATAGCTGACATAATATTCTTATCAATATCTCTTACTTCTCTTATTCCTACTTTACCGTCTTTTCTTGTTAGAATTGCTAATCCTCGCATGTTATTTGTGTTCCTCCTATCTGACATAATCCAATCATAGTGCGGAGTACTAACTCTACTTCCTTGAACATTCGCTTCTTGTAGTACTGCTATGTCTATATTAGCTAGATGAAGTTCTTCATCAATTTCTGTTCTCTTCCTGTTTTGGCAACATCCTCTTACATTTAATGATCCAATATATATTTCCTCCTTATAACTTCGTCCTTCTCCTTCCTTAAAATTATCCTGCCTTGGAGTTTTCTGAAGATTCTCACAATTTTCAATTCGTTCTTTAATTTTCCCTTTTGATGTAACAATTTCCACGCTATCTATCTGTTGCTTATTCCTTCTTATGCTGCAAAACAGTTGTATTTTCCCTATTACAATATTTTCTCCTGTTCCTGTTGGTTTGTATTTGTCCACGCTCCTTTCTTCATTAAAAACTATTACCTCTTTCTTCCAAAAATCTGCTATAAATTGCCATAGTGCTTTCCCTGGTTTTTTTAAATTTTCTCTAACTGCTTTCTCTGCATATTTCCAAATATCTTCTAGTAACGCTTTCGGTAATTCCTTGAAGATTTCTAGCTCTGGAGATATCCCGCTTAATTGGTGACTAACCGACCACAAATAGCTTTCTTCACCCTCTACTATTACTTTTATTTTCAGTCGAAGCTTTCCTGCACTCACCCATTTTGTCTTATTAATGATATTGATTGCTTCATTTTCTATGATTTGCATTTTTTCAAATTCCGGTTCCACTTCTCTGTATGTTAACTCCTCTGTTTCACTGCATTCCTGATCCAGTATGTTTATTAGGGTATTATCTGCTTGCTTCTCAATGTTTCTTATTTCCCCATATCCCTTCACCTCATTCGCCTGTACCTCATCTCTCCTGTCTTTAGCTTGTTGTTCCTTGTTTGTTCCCCTGTCTATCGTTTTAACGCGATTCTCCTTTTCTTGATTTCGTTCAACTACCTCTTGATTTGCATGAATATTACCAGGTTGTTTCTTGTATACTTCCTTGTTCATATTATTGTGCATTGACTCCATTGCTTTATGTCTTTCTTGATCAACATTTTCCCTATGTCTGGTCCATTGTACCTCCTTTTCCTTAGTCACTAGTTGTTCTTCGCTTCCTTGTTCGATATTTTTGCTCTTTTCATTAACATGGTCCTTATTTCTCCTTCCTACTCTGCACTCTTTGCTTTCTTTCTCAGACTCTTCCCGCTCTTCGTTCTTTCGATCCTTCCTTTCTTCTATCATTCGTAATCCCATGATTCCTCTTTTTATACTTCCCATTTTTTTGTTCATCTGTGTCTTCTTTCCTTCCCCTACTTCCACTAACCCTTGTGTGACATTTTCTCTCCCCTCGCCAAGTTGTGTCTCCTTTTCTCCCCTTATTCCTAGTTCCCTGCTTCCTTGTTCATCAGTGCTTCTCTCTTCGTTCAATTGCGTCTGATTTTCTCTAACTTCTTCTAGCTCCATGGTTCCCTGTTCAGTATTATCGTTCTCCGCGAGCAGCTGTTCTTGTTTTCCCTTCTCCAATCCCAGGGCTACTCCTCCTTGTACAACCTTCCTCATCTCTACGTTCATTTGTTCCTTAACTCCTCTCACTACTTCTAGGTCCCCGCTTCCTTGCTCAATATTGTCTCTCTCTACACTCAACTGGTCCTTATTTCTCATCTCCAATATTAGATCTCCGCTTTCTTGTACCACATTTTTCCTTACTTTACTCATTTGCGCTCTATCACCACCCACTATTTCCATCTCTACTCTTCCTTGTTCACTGCGCTTCAATTCGTCCTTCAGTTGTGCCTTGCTTCTCGATTCTACTCCTAGGTCTGCGCTTCCATTTCTTGCCTTCCCCCTATCTTCATTTCCCTGTACCGTCTGTCCTCCTCCTGGTCCTAATTCTACGCTATCGTAGTGGTTGATTCCGTTGAAATATATTTCAATGGTTTTACACCTCCCATTACCGTGAACCAATTCCAACGGTTGGTAGTGTGGATTGTAAATCCTGATGTTAGCACCAACAATCTCTTTTATCGCCATTAGTGCTTCTCCGCCAGCCCATGTTCCGCATTTTGCCAGATTTCGTAGATGTTGGTCGATTTTCTCGTCCAGTTGCGTGTCTGAGAGATTGGACGTGGTTACATTTGACGAGGTGATGATCTCGGCTAGTATTACGTCCCTCATCTCTGTCTTGTGCGACATCAGGTAATCCACCGTTCTTCTTCGCAGCCTCATAGCTTCGTTGAAGAATTGCGAATCGAAACACTTCCTCCCTGACAACTGCTGAACCACCGCGTAGAACAAGCAGTTACCATCACCTGGTACTTCCACTGTTTTTATCCGCACGTCTTGAAGCTCCATTTTTCCAGTAGACAGTTTCACTCACTTCACTATTTGTTGCACTTTTTTTTGAGCTAGGATTTGCCACTTTTCACTCGTTTTATCACCTTTTTATCTCAACACCACTTTTGACAGCCGTTCTTGACAGACGATCGACAGGTTATGAGAATTTTACGCCTTGATTTTTGCGCGTTATTTCCAGATTCGCGCTTTTTTTACTTTTTTTTTTAAGTAATAAAACAGGGTTGCCGATTATACCACATCTGCATTTGTACTTACCAAGAGAGGTCTTCGTATAACAACTAAGTCTAACTTACGTGGTGTCCTCATTATTTCTGTTGTTCACAGTGAAGCAAATTCTCCTTATCATTTCATTTTCAAGACATCATTTGGGTATGTATCCGATTGCCAAACTTTTAGTAATTTTAGTTTAGTTTATTTTAAATATTCCCAAATCTTAGTGATTGGCAGCACTGTCAGTGCGCCAATCAAGTCTCTAGTAAGATTGCATCGTCCGTAACTTAGCATCTCGCAAAGACCCCATGATTGTCTCTCAGAGCATCCGACGCCCTGCTTGTATTGGTACTAACAAGCTGTTACTGAATTGTATTAGTTCTTCCATTCTCCACTCTTGATCTCACACATATCTTCACCAGACTTGACTTTTTCCCCTCCTCTTCCCCATGGTTCCTTGCTTAACTATCGACTATCCCCCACTATAAAAGTTCCATTCCGACTTGTCTACTCTCCCCCTGTATTGAGAAAAAAAGAAATATTACGACCTAGTAAAACGTCCTCGATAAACACCAGTGGTGGTATTCCCGAAATGCCGCGCATAGCCATACTCCACTTTACCCCTAAGTGAAAAATATTCACTGCATCACTATTACTCACTCATTCTTTATCCGTTCCCTCAAGCCTCTCTCCCACCAACCCCCCACCGTACACCGCATGATCTAGTTGTAGCTGCGCGATTCATCAACCTAAGCGCTGCAACAGATAGCAGAAAACAGAGAGCAAGAGAAATGTTGCCAGTAGAACTTCGTGCACCCCGCATTGTTTTAAGAGTAATCGACGTCCGTTCCCATCATACCCACACACGCCTCCTACCTCGCTCCATCCAAACATACTCACGCTTCTCGGTTCGGCAATTTTCAATCCCCTTGTAGTGGCGTACTTACCGTTTCACTAATGAAGTTGCGCTTGTTTGTGTGAATGAGTCGTCATGGCTGGTGCTTACCCTCTGCCGCCAGACCCACGGAGTGTGGTTCTAACGTCTCACTCCGGCTCACTGCACTCTTACCTTCTACCAGCGTCGCTTTCTCTTACCGTTCCAACAGCGCTCCACCTGCCCACCCCATCAGCCAAGCCATCCGTTGTGGGGGAGAATTATGCTATGGAAATGCCGTCGCTCCTGTTTCGACAGCATATCCATACAGCCCACTGCTTCCCCGACTGCTCTTCACTCGATAACGGTGCACTTTTCGGACTTTCCAAAAAATTCTTTTTCTTTATTTTTCAAACCCACAACACGGCGCTCACTTTCCCAACATGATTCGTACACCGCACTTGTTCACCCTCTCACACTCACTGCTACTGTTGTGTATTAGTAGTACACACTCCACCGTTGCCCAACCGAGTTGACACTACTACCACTGACAAGAAAATTTTCGCCGCTGATCCGCTGTAATGGCCGCTGATTTCCAGAATAAAATCGTAATTAATCGCCCTCCAAGGGCTCCCACCTCCGATCCTAAACATTTCAATTTCAATTTTCGTAGAACTTTACACTCCTCCGGCGGCCAAACTAATAATTATTTTATAATTCACACACTTTTTCTCGCATTAATTCCCGACACGATAAAACCGCAGCAGGTGGCATTGCCAGCGTTGCCAGAACTCTGGTAATTCTTCTGCACTTCTGCACACCGAAAATCGCCCCAAAATCGGCGGCCCCATCCCGCACGGATAACGGAACCCGCTCCGGAAGGCACTGCGGTACGCGAATCGCGACGGAAACTACCCTTTCGACGGTGACACGCTATTCAATTTCGCGGAACGAAAACCGAGACAACGAACGACGACTACGACGATGACGGAAAACACACGCACGGCAATGAGGTACAGATATCTGTATCTCCTCGATGGGCCCCCTTCTCATTTCGTTCTATAATACGCCACAATGCTCTGGTCAAATTTTCAGCTAAATCCGTTAATATTTGGGCGGTGCTAAACTCATTTTAAGTTTGTATGGGAGTTTATATGGGAAAACATCATTTTTTGCATTTTTCTTGTGAGGGGCACTATTTTTACTTAAATCGCATAACCGATTTTATAGAATTATAGTTTTACATGTGCTGAAAGGCGCAGTATCATAACGTCCGAGGCCATAAAGTCCCAGGACTTTATGGCGCATTTTTCCGGGGCATAACGTCCGAACTTGCAGATACGCCACGAAGTCCAAGGAAAGAAGGCACATAGGATATTATGACGCATCCAAATTTTTGGACGCTATTTCGCAAAAAAAACGCGACTTAATGTCCGGGACTGTATGGCCTCGGACGTTGTGACCCGGCCCCTGCTGAAAAGCTTTGTAGAAGACCGCAAAGTTATCCGAAGCTTGTAAGAAAAGATATTGCATGCAGACCATCTGGTGGTGCTTATCATTTAAGGAATAACATTAGCAATAAAATCTCGTTGAATGGGAACGTACTGTCTAGGCCATAGCTTTTTTCGCAAGCGTCTGATCGTGTTGCGGTCTTCGACAAAGTTTTTCGGCATATCCTAGGCTATATTTCTATAGGATTGATAACATGGTTTAAGAAACAATAGAACCCCTCAAGAGAAAAATGCAAAAAACGATGTTTTCCCATATAAACTCCCATGCAAACTTCAAATGAGTTTAGCACCGCCCAAATGTTAACGGATTGAGCTGAAAATTTGACCAGAGCATCGTGACGTCTTATAGAATGAAATGAGAAGGGGGCCCATCGAACTTTTTGACATGTGGTTTATCCATACTAGCTTGAGCCACCCTAACATTATCTACTTTTTTTTCTTGAAGCAACCAAATGCAATAGGTAGAACGAAAATCAACATGGAACGAGCTCAACAATTTGATATAAGGCTATCTGACGTTTGATCACCTTTCTCTGTTTCGCTCCCGAGGAGGATAGGTTTGTAAAAAAATATAAGAAAAAAAAATTAATAATTAAAAAAAGCATTTCCCCCACATCCGCACAAAATCGGAAAATTCCTGGAACTTTGTCCGGCGGCAACGACGGCACCATATGTGCACTTTACTTTCAAAATTCCGTCCTAAAACTCGACGAAGACTACGACGACAACCAACAACGCCGCGAATTCCTCAACACTTGAGGACAGTCCTACATCCGCACCGCAACCAGCTGACGACGTTTTAGCCAAATTTCGGCCCCGGTATGCGTGCGCCGCCGTGCCTGCCTGTCTTCGAGAGTTGCGCGCAAAGAGAAAGGTCCTGACTAAGCTAGAGAGACTCCAGTCAGTTAGCGTGGTGAGGTGGCAGTCAGCCGGGGCAGCGGCACCAACGACAAGATAGATTGCCTTGCCAAAAATGTTTTCGTCCAAAAGTCACCGTCGCCACGTCGTCTTTCATCTTTCATCTTTCTGTGGTGCAGTCGACTGCGTTCCACTGAAAATTTTAACGGCTAGTCAGTGCTAGTTAGTCACTTTGTCAGGGTTTCATTCCCGCATTTTGGCAATCCATTCACTGCTAGGTTGGCTGATCCCCGAAACCGAATATGTGTAGCTGTAGAGCCTTTAACGACGGTGCAGGTTTTTGCTGTTGTCTGTGTGCTGGCTTAACACCGAACAAAGCCGGAGAGGAGATTACGGCGATAGACGAGCCTTATTCAATCGCTCTTACTTCATCATCGCCGGTTTGTGTTGTGAGGTGGTGCCAGGTTAAAGGCTACCATACCGATCGTACCATAGGTGTGGATTATGTAGATTGAGCCGAAATGTCACGGGAATTTAGTAAGTAGGTTATATGGTAAGTGTGTTGATTCATTTCTGTCAATCTTTTTCTGTTATAAGTATTGAATGGATTTGAATTTCTCAGATAAAAATTTCTACTAATCAAAAAGGATTGAAAAGGGGGAACTTTCGTAGTTTCTCTTGTAGTTGTGAAATTAACGAATAAGGAATTTGTGGTCTATTGATTACCGCTACAGATTTGTATACGTGTCTTCGATTCACTCCCTGTTTTGCTTTCTTAATATCAGAAACAATGGAAAAAAAAAACACAAACTAAGTTCTGTATTGCTATTATCCTTCCGTACGATCAACATCCACATGAACCTACGCAGATGCGGTTGATCCAACTCGATCCCCACATAGACCCGCGTTCAAGCATAGCAGGCTCCATTGTTGCCTTAAGTAGGAGGTCACCAGCACTTACTCACTAAGGATTTCTAAAAATTCTAGTAGATATCATACAGGGACTGACTGGGTTTTACGGAAACTTGGTGTTTTTTCGGCTTTCAGTCACAGAAAAAGCGTTGATTGTTTCAAATCATTGCCTACGTTTCGATCCTGTGGTTGGGAGCCCTGATGAAGATCTCAACCACAGGATCGAAACGTAGGCAATGATTTGAAACAATCAACGCTTTTTCTGTGACTGAAAGCCGAAAAAACATCAAGTTTCTAGTAGATATCTATTGATAGATAAATTTATTGCCTTTTACCGGCTACACCAGTCGGCTGGTATGCCTGAAATAGACGAAAAAATTCAAATTTCAAAGACACGGTGTGTGTTCAATTGACAAATTGAGAGACAAATTTGTGAAAAAAAATACCACTTGGTTTGGTGGGATTCGAACCTACGACTCCGTATCGCTAGTCCGTCGCTTTAACCAACTAAGCCACAGAATTAGTAACGATTCTGCGGAATAGAAAGTCAAACTCGGTTCAAAGCACCGCCCTAATCTACGTGAAGGATGTTCAACCAATAGCTTATCATTCTCTTCAGCAGCCATTTGTAGTGCACTATCCAAAACATTTAATGTAACATATAAGCATACTGTGCCGGACAAAACAATAAGACCACCGGTCATATTTCATACAAAACGGCTAACACGAGTAGAAGTAAAAATCAAAACAATATCATCATTTGATATTCCCCAGTGAAGTACTCAAGATCATAATTAGCTATTGGTTTGTTTGACATAAGAGATAAAAGATCAAAAATTAGTATGGGGAAGAACATAATAATATCTCATATTGATATTATAAGATCAGACTAATATCTGGGGAGATCTGGGATATCATAAAATGATCTGACAGATAAATTAGAGTTAAAAAAAATGGCTGCGGCCAGAATCGAGCTCATGACCTTGTGATTTATGAGCAGTGAAATTACCACTGCACTACGATTCATATCTGAAAATAGGAGATAACAAGAGCATCAAGTTCTACGTTTTCCAAGGTATTTGCGACTCATGGTAGCTGTGTTGGTTTGGTCCCGCCATGTTGTAGATGAAAGTTGCGTGTGAAAGAACTGATTTTGATCTTGAATAGTAGTTTTCAGATCTTACAATTTTCGGATGCTATAGATGAATGTGTGAAAGAACTGATTTTGATCTTAAGCTGTATTTTTCAGATTAGCTCATTTTAGAAGCACAACCTGAGAATAGGTATATGAAAAACTTGTGCGGCTAGACCAGTTCTAAAAGAAAGTCACATAAAAACCGCTCTTTTTCGAATGTTCAAGGTACAGGGTGCGGCAGGAAAAAATGCGAAAAGTTCAAGGCACTATTACACGCTAAATATGGGATATATATGACTATTTTTTCATGACAGTGTATCAGTCAATGTCTATATTCTAGCACTGCAAAATAAAAATGAACATATTTGACGTTTAACATGTGATAATGTAAGCCTAATAAGCGGGTATCAATAAACTGCGCGCCCAATGGTCATTGAACAAAATGACTATAACAGTAAAAAAAAACTAGCTTAAATTTGATGAACAACCAGACCACACTGATCCAGAGCCATGTAATTTCACATCCTAGATGAAATAAGTACATACAGTGATAGACATTCGTTTAGCCGAGGCTAAAAAAATTTCAAAAATGTGTCAGGAAACTCATACAAAAGATTTCATGATAAAACTTTTTTATCGTAGTGATAGTATATCTAGTACTGTTTTATAAAAATGTGATACATCACACTTACATATACACTGAAACAAAAACGAGGGTAAAAACCCTTCAAATGTCATTTTTTGCCTAGACATTCGTTTAGCCGAATTGTACAATTTTTAGAATTCCATTATAAAAAACTATCAAATTTCGAAAAATATCCAACAAAGTCATTTTGTATGGTGATCTGCATTATAGATCGACTTGTAAATCATGAATTAGATCGTTTTTGGAAGTGTTGCCATATTAATTTTGCATGCATCTCATATAAATATGTCATAATATTTTAAATGTTTCTCAATTGAGATTTGATGTAGTTATTTTTATCGGAAGTGTTTCAAAAGAATCAAATGAAAGTTTGATGACCAAAGCAGGTTGAAATTTTGCGAAAAACAACGTTTTTAAAAGAAAAAATAACACAAACCATCAAAAAATCACGTATTTAAGTATTGTTTTGATGAAATATTATGGTTTCACTTGCATAAATCACAGCGTTTACTACTATTACGTCTTCTAATAGCTCCCAATATCTTCTAGACTGTATTATGGCTGAAATAATATACATTGGACGGCTCATATTTCGAGAAATGGCACCGAAAGTATTCAAATTTCTAGCATGAACTACTTGTTTCATAATTTAGACATTCTTTTCAAATAAATCATGTTAAAAATGAATGTGGTTCACAACTAAGACTCATTTATAATATATTTCTTCAGAGTGAATGAAATAAGCCAATTATTTAACCAAATCTTGCATTTTTGTATGAGCATCTGCTTTTGAATAAACAGGGTACACAAAATCTGACACTTCTTGCAGTTCTTTCACTTTGCAGTCTTCTAACTCATTTAGTAATGGTAGTATCAAACAGGTATACTCCACAGGCATTAGGGCACGTATTTCTTTCAATGCAGAACTATTTATTTTAGCTTTTATCAATCCCATTTTAAAGTTTAACCAACCAAAAACCAATATACTTATTTTTTTCATGACATTTTATGCAATAATTTGAACATTTCTGACAATAATTCTGTGCCATATTTTCAAAACTGCTAATCTAGCTTACGTTTGAGTGTTTACAGAAATCAGTTTTCTTAAATAAATTTGTTTATCGTCGCTTCTCCTTATCGGGACATTTTTTATAATATTTCTCTGAATTTCACAAATAAATAAACTTTTACGGTCAAATATCTTGCTAACACGTCATAAACTAAATGCCTTGGAGTATATTCTCGAAATATACTCTGCAAAAAATCTATTGAAAACCAATTTTTCATTTACCTCGGCTAAACGAATGTCTAGGCAAAAAATGAAATTTGAAGGGTTTTTACCCTCGGTTTTGTTTCAGTGTATATGTAAGTTTAATGTATCACATTTTTATAAAACTGTACTAGATATACTATTACTACGATAAAAAAGTTTTATCATAAAATCTTTTGTATGAGTTTCCTGACACTTTTTTTGTTCTCGGCTAAACGAATGTCTATCACTGTATATTTGATTATATTGTAGAGAAAATTAAAAGGTTTGTTTTATCAGATACGAAATTTAGCGACACGTGTACTTTTCTACGGTTTGAAAATTCTCAATGTCTTCAGCTTCAGGTGTCGCCCTGTAAAAGTTAGTGACCAAAATGGTAAATTTTTTAATTAACTTTTCAGAAAACTAGCCTATTGGAGATCATGGAACGTTGAAACATAGATTGGTTAACGTCAAATGGGCGAAAACGAGGTTTGAAGTTGAAAAACACTTTCGCATTTTTTCCTGCCGCATACTGTAAATGTCACGGACTACCTTCGAAAAATGCCAATTGTATATCATTGGCATTTTTAGAAAATAGTCCGTTACATTTATCTTAAATATTCGAAATGATCGGTTTTCCCGTGACTTTCTTGTAGAACTGGTCTAGTCGAACAAGTGTTTCCTATGCCATATTCTCAGGTTGAGCTTCTAAAATGAGCTGGATGTGGTTGAATTTTGATATGTCGAAATGACATTTTCAACACTGACTAAAAGTTGTCTAAGACATCCTACATTTCTTCTTTTCAGGAATTCTTCCCAAAGGCTCTCCAAGGGCACTATCAGGAAAAAAATCCATAAAATTACTTTCAAAAATATTTTTCTATAAAATTTACTCCAGAACTACCTCAAAACCTTCTAACCTACACCTCAACCTCGTTTTACGCTCATCTTTTGCTGAGCGAGAAAAACATCTGATCAACAAGATGATGAGAAAGCTTTGACATTTTTATGATTTGAAATATAAAAATGTCAAGTTTTCTTGTCTTGGTGTTAGATTTTTTTTTCGTTTAGCCAACGATGGACGTAAAACAGGACGGGGTGTACCTCAAAACGATTCTGCAAGACACTCTTCCAGGGCAATTCAAAGGCTAAGGACTAAGCAAAATTCCCGAAATGTAGTGTATGGATTTCAATGAGATTTCTTCGCTTCTGCCAGGAAGGTACTGAAGAGATTTGCCACAATATATTTGACACATTTCCCTGGTAGAAATACCTCGATAAGTTTCACCCACAATTATGTCTGTTATGTTTAAGATACACCTTCCACCAATGTACTTTTGTTTCACTTAGGAATTATTCTGAAAATGAATCCAGAGGAGTCATTTCTAAAAATTTTATTAAAAAATTTCATAAAATGTTTTTTAAAACGATCCCAAAGATGGCCATCTGCAGCAGCAGGAGTGTGCATGATTGAAATACCTGTAGTATTGCTGTTGACATTTTTTTAGGTCGTCTGACGGAAAACACTTCAAGGGTTTTCCAAGGAATTTCGTCAAAAATTCGTCCAGGACTGCTACCAATTTCTTTGTGAATACAATCAGAATTGTTCAAACATATTGTAACCTAATTTTCACGGAATTTTGAATTAAGGCGAAACTGGAAGCATTTCCTCATTTTTTTGGTTTTTTATTTTTTTTTATTAAAAAACGAAGCAATAATTTCAAAATTGGATTCCGTGCACATCACGGCATCTTCTGAAATTTTTGGGGTGAAGAATGTTTTCCATTTTTGCAGAAACCATTTTTTTGTGAAATTTTGTTTAAAATTGGTTTTTGCACAAACGAAAAAAAATCCACCAGAAGAAAAAAATCAAGAGATACCTTGATCCATTCCCTGCATGTGCACGAAAACCGATTTCGAAAATATTGCTTCGTTATTTTGTAAAAAATCAAAAACCAAAAAATGAGGAAATGTATCCAGTATCGCCATAAACTTCCAATCTTTAAAGTTCACTGAATTTTCCAGCTTCTGGCATTTTTTCTCGAAAACAATCCTAGAGATGTTCACTTTTGAACATATTATTAAAATGATGAATATCTTTTAGGATTTATTTGAATCATAGGAGTAATTTCGTGGCAAATAAAAAGTCTTGAAGGAATCTACGGGAAACTTCTGGCAAACTCATACAATAAATGCCGTGTGAAATCCGTGGGTGCGGAATGCCCAGACAGCATTTCTATTGAACGCTCTAGGTATATTTTTGATGTGGAATTCTTAGAGTAAGTTTTTTTTTGCACAATCTAAAAAAACCACTAGAATTTTTAAAGTATTTGTTAGTGACATTTTCGGAAAAATGTTCGCTACTTGTTCTGGTTTCTCTGACAAAAGTCCTAAGTAAAATCATGAAGGAATTCCTTAACTTTCACGAGGTTATTCCTTACGAAACATTCGGGGTAATTCTAGGAAATACCGTTTGAGCAACTTCTAATCATCCGCTCGCATTCCTGGATGAATTTTAAGAGAATTTCAAGGTGAAATCCTAATTTTGACGCAATCTTAGCTGGATTTCCTGTCAATTTCTTGGCTTCTCGGATAGGACGGCTACGCAGTCTTAATGAATCAAAACGGACACTTTGGATGGAAATCGGATGTAACGGCTACGCAATCGAAACGTCCGGTTAGATAACAACCCGGTTTGATTCATTAAGACTGCGAAGTCGTAAAAATCCGATTTGCACAGAATACAGTCAATTCTCCCATCAGTTCCTTAGCTTCTTGAGAGTTTTTTTTTATTTTTCTTCTGAATTCCAAGAGAAACTGGAAAAATTCCGGCCAAGAATATCATTCAAAAATATTCGTATAATCTCGGGATTTCTTAGAAAGAAACTATGATTGAATTCCCACATGAATGCTTTTTCTCGACGGAGTTCTCTGCGGTGTAGCTGAATGCATTTTTCATGAAATTTCTGTTGGAATCCCTAGAGAAGCTCTCTGTGATGTATTTGTGGAAATTATACTTTGTTGAATCCTTAGAGTAATGCTTGAAGTAACCATTGGAAGAGTTCTGTTATTAATTTACGGATTAATAAAATTGCAGAGTTTCTGAGAAATGTATTTGTTTTGTCTTAATAGAAACAGATTAAACCCATTGAGCATGTCTGGAGGGATCTGTACGTGCATTAAAAGATCAATCCTTGAAGTTATTCAGTTTTCCACGAAGAATCCACTATGGAACCCTTGAGGAAAACCTTACAGTACCTAATCCTCAAACCATGTCCGGTGGATGTCCGGTAAAGCCTTTTTTGTAGACTTCCTAAGAAATTGTAATTGTAAACCGTTATTTGCTCGTTTAAGTTGTATGATATAGACTAGATCCTGCAGGTACCAAAAACACCTTTAGGAGCAGCAGAAATATTCATCTTCACTTTCAAGAATAGGTGAATAATGTTTTATGTGATTTCGCATTTTTCAATATAGCTGATTTCATAGCTGCAGTTTGCAGATCAGTCAGTTGGACTGGTAAAGTTCCCTAATTGTTCCCCTATTTTTAGGTTTTTGCAGAGATGCCAGATATACATATTTTTAAGCATTCGTATAGGTTGCGTTTTGTATCTAATGCAGGTTTTTGGGCAGTTGTTTACATTTGTATGGGATACAAATTTTTCAAAAAGTCGCACCGATTTTACTAAAAATATCTGGCATCCCTGTACCGGAATAGTTAGATATTTTCTATATTGAACAGAATCATTTAATTGTTATAAAGGAAGAAAATCTTGAAAGTATTTTCATGTCAAAATTCCTAATGAAATATTCAGCTTTCTGAAAGAAGAAACGCTGAAAAGATGGAAGAGATCTTGAAAGAACTTTTCTGTAAAATTCTTCAGATATATTTTTGGGCATTTCACTAGGGATCATCCCAGTATTTCAAAGAGAGAGAAAACAATCCCGGAAATCGGATTGTACCATTCAAAATGAGGGCTGGGAAAATCTAGATAGCTCCGCAAAAATGTCTCTTGCAGATCCAATGTTTCTTCCTAACAGGAATTCGTTCAGAAAGTCTTCCATAGGTTTTACCAGAAAGACTGGTTTACAAAAAACAGGACGCAGTGGAAAAAGTACCCAACAGGTAAAAAAAATACCAGAAATAAGTCAGCAGAACTAAGAAAAAAATGTTGAAAATTTCAGGAATTCTACAAGTCTAGGGACTCAGGTATCAGTAGGTCGGATCCAGAGTCACGTTCTCCTTCATTTGGGAAATTTGTGTCATCAGTCTAGGGACTAATCCAACGGGAAAAGTTTAGAGGAGTAAACTTCCACACGTTTCTTCATGGATTTAACTAAGAATTCTGCTGAAAAAATATTCCAAAAATCTGCTAAAACTTTCTTTAAATATTCCACCAGAATGCTTGTAGAAGTTTTACTAGAATTTTGCCTATAATTTCCCCCAAAGTACTCTTACTTCTATAATTCTCCCTAGAATGGCGCTGAAAGCTTTTATTTTCAGAAGTACTGTCATTAAGTCAGTAGAAACCATCTCCAGACAGTTTTTTTTTCCTAGGAATTCCGTTAGACATTCTTCAAAACAATCCCCTGACAGCATTGGAAATTAATTGTGCGGGTTTCCATTTTGAAGTGAATAGACGGAAAACACTTTAAAGGAACAACAATCTAACAGAAATACTATCTTCAAGATTGTCTAGCCGCCAGAAAAAATCACAAAGATTTCCCAATTAATACCTTTGGCAGTCCTTCGGACCTTTTTTTTTTTCAAGAAAAATTATACCAAATTTTTACGAAAAGTAATTCTAAAAATGCGATCAATGATTTATCATTTTTTGGATTTTTTTTATTAAGTAACGGCGATATAATTTAAAATTCGGTTTCCATGCACATTTACAGGAAGGATCAAAGTATCATCTGATTTTTCCCTGGTGGATAATGTTTTCATTTTTTTTTTCAGAAACAATGTTAAAAAAATAAAAAAAAATGTTTTTGGAAAACTAACAAAAAAAACCAGCTGACACCCTGAGCCTTGCTCTAAATGTAAATGAAAACCGATTTGAAAAAAAAAATTGCTTCGTTATTCAATAAAAAATTAAAAAAAAAAAACGAAAAATGAGAAAGTACATCTAGTTTCGCCATTAGTAAAAAGAGAAAAAAATATCAGAAATACTATCAATTAGTCCGCACGAGTCCTCTCCAGGAATTATTTAAGAATTGGAGGGCATAGATGTTCCTCAAAACGGAGATTTTTTGGCAGTTTAAGAAATGTTTGAATTTTTTAAAACGATAAGACGTTTCGAAAGCTGAACGAAGAATGCTGTTAGAAATCCTGATTCAGGATTAATCCTAGAACTGCTCATGATAAGTGTCTTCATGGAAACCTAAAACAAGTACTGGGGTATCAGTTATCAATTGCAATTAAAAGATTCGATAATCTGAAATATTTTGGATAATTTTTAGTTTTTCATATAACCGAAAATCAGATTTTCATTTTGGGGTAACTTTGATAATGCCCTAAAAACACATCAAATCTCAAAAAATAATCACAGATTGAAATCTTAGGAGTATTAACATGATGAGAGAAGGCTTGTGGAATATTTTAGATAGATTTTTTATAGCAAAACATTGATTTTTTACTAAATTCTACATATAAAAATGAGTTTATGGAGTATTGAGTGCAAAACACAATAAATTTAGCTATCAAAAATCATTATCTTTGTAATAATAAATGCTTAACGGTACATAAACATATGATTACATGCTGTTCATGGTTAGTTTTCTTTTTTTGGGAAGTTTTTTAATGTTTTCTTAACAAATTTTGAACAACGCACATTTATCTACATGAAATTACAAGGGCGATACTTTTAGGCGTTTATCAATGTATGGAAGCTAATATCCCAATTTACAAAATTGCTTCCATTTCGTACAAACACACTTCGTTAAGAGATTCAAGGCCAGATTTGGAATCTACTATGATGAATCTATCGAGAATAAGAGTCCTTTCATTGAAAAAATAGTTGTAACGAAGTCGTATAGCAGATTGTTTGAAGGGGTTGATTAATGACAAAAATATCAACAATTTTTATTTTTTGTCCAAAAAGTTGTATATAAACTAGATTTTATTGAAAATTCGTCTAAGATGAACTTTCATATATATAGAATTGATTTACGTTTACCTTTTTCTTAACAGGCTGAAGGAATCATAGTTATAAGATGAATTACACAATGCCTGCCGCACTATCAAAGTTACCCGCATTATCAAAGATACCCCGTTTTACGGTACTCAAATTTGGTATGGGAGCTACTTCCGTTACACAAAATGACTTAAAGCCTTAATGGAATTCTCAAAACTACCAACAAGTGAATGACAGTTGTTCTATTTTCCTCAGGGATTCACTAACTCTCAAATTTATCTGATCAAGAAGAACAAACCTCGAAATTCTATCATGAAATTTACTTGAAAAGGGGCATCTAATTTGAATATCAAATTGCCGAAATCAATGTTTTTTGGAGAACAGATGAAAAGTGAGATTACGAAACGCGGATGATTTGTCGAAAAACATTCTTTGTTGGACCCTAAGAAAATAGATCTCCAGGCTTCGAAAGGAGACAAACAATGAAACTTTTTTTTTTAATGTAGTTGATGGTGAATTTTATGGGAGAATCTTTTGGAGCAATCTCGAGAAATTGGTCACGAAGTTTTTGAAAAATAGTCCCTGTTTACATTCTTTAGAGGAAATCTTCCAGAAGTTAATTGTAGGGTGGCTCCTTCATGAAACCCTTTGAAACTCTTTCACGCAATCTCCAGGTATCCCCGAAGAAAAGCTCAAAGAAACAAGTTTATAAGAACGCCTAATATACTCCTGTTGAAACCCCTGAAAAAAACTCTCTTCCAAATAAGGGTTACAACCAAGAATAAATTTCTAGAAAAAGGGGGCTTCTTCAAGAGAAGAAATGAAGGAAAAATGCATCTTTATGAGATTTCTGGTTCAATTGCTAGAGGATACACCATAAAAATCTCATAAAAATGTAAAGTATAATCTCATTATTTTTGGAAGTTTCTAGTAAATGGTCCATGTTAAATGTGTTAAGCAGTTCTAGTGGAATCCTCGGAAAGTTCTAATAAGAGGCAATCGGGTGGAATTTCTGAAGGAAAACTCCGGGATTATAATTAGAATTCTCCGTATGAACTCCTACTAAGATCCCCAATGCAAATTCTTTATGGAATCTCTGGAAATACTTTTTGATGAATCTCCGAAACATCCTTTCTTGAAGAAACGATTGAAATATTGCTCTGAATCAATCAATTCTAGAAAAATTACCAGTTAGATATGGGCGTTTCTAAACGTTTTTGAACGCTTTTGCACTGAAGCTCAAGTTCAGTACATTCGATTACCGAAACAGTTTTGCTGTTCTGATCTCGTTGAAAAAGTACCGATCAGGTATTTCAGAAGTAAGTGTGTGACCGAGAGAAATAATTTATCGTTTATCTTTAAGAAGCGTTGTATTAACGTTTACGTAATCAAAAGTGAAAAGAAATGCTAGAGCACTTGCATGATCACGTGGTGAACGAAGTGCCAAGGATATTGCCACTTCTGGCGTAAGATTTCTTGTTCAGCGTTCAGTGATGTCACCATTTCTTCGTCGCAGGACAGAAAACCGAGCCCGAGAACCTCACGAGGCCGCTCCAGTTAGATTTCGTTCAACCGCGCAAGTTTGCTCAACTTTTACACCATACGCCGATAACAGTAAGACATCTGGATACACCAAGTCATTGCCAGGTGAGAAGTTTGACTGGAGCGGTGGTACATCACTTCTTGATCTTGATGTTCAGCACATATTGAAATAGTGAAAGCTAGGCCCACGCACCTTTTAGTTTGAAGGGTTTTTAACCACAGGTGTCAGTCAGTATCCACTGTTCTAATTTATTACGTTCTATTCCAAAAAGTTCTATTGCAGTGTTTCACGTGGCAGAACAAGAATGTAAAATCTCATCCTTCTATGTTTAATAATACAATACCAAAGCGTCGACGCATAGGCATCGAACGTTGTTTACCCTGGTGAAACCCAAATCAAAGTCCAAAGTCCGCCCTTCCCGTAAATTCAGTAAACAGTAAAAGGATGAAAATAAGCATCGCACTCACCTTCTAGCTTCATGCCGACCTCGAGACACTTCTGGAAGCGACAGTACGGGCAGCGCTTGCGCTGGGTCTTGTCGATGTGGCACTGCCGCTCGGCGACGCAGGTGTAGACCTTCTTGTTCTGGACGGTGCGCTTGAAGAAGCCCTTGCACGATTCGCACGTCAGCAGTCCGTAGTGGTAGCCTGAAACTTTGTCACCGCACACCGGGCACAGTTCTTCAATGAAATATTTAAAATCAGTTTGATCGCATTGGATGGCGGATACAACATTAAGGTTATTGAGACTGGTCGGCTCAATGGCGGTAGTACCTGACGGGGGGATCGCGAGATAGTTCGACTGCGTTTGGGAGATGTTGTCGTGGTAGCCACCTGCGGAGAACATGTAAGGGGAATCGAAGTTGTAGAGGGAGTAGCTGTTGGCCGCGGCCTGGGCTGCTGCGGCGGCGGCCGAAGCCTGGGACTGCAGGCCCTGTTGCTGCCCCTGCTGCTGGGAGCCGACCATGGACGTCCCGGTGGCGCCGGACTGGCTGTGATGATGATTGTTGTTGCTATTGCTGGAGTTGTTGTTGTTGTGCGACGGGATTGGTGATTGTGACGTAAGGCTTATCGCAGTGGTGTTGTTGTTGTTGATGCTGCTGCTGTTGTTGTTGTTGTTGTTCAGGTGTCCGACGACGGCCCCGAGGAGGTTGCCGGCAGAGGCCGAAACTCCGGTGGACATGCCGCCGTAGCCGCCGTACTGCGGCGGTGGCATGGACTGGCCGCCGGACATGCTGTTGCTGTTGCTGCCCTGGCTGGACAGCGACAGGAGCTGTGTCGCAGTGTTGCCAGCTCCGCCGTGCGGCGGCGGGCTGGTCGAGTCGTTGATCATCGAGTACTGCGACATGTTCAGCGACATAAACACTGCCGAATTCTGGTGATCCATGTCTAATAACATTTCTTCGCACTTTTTATGTTTTACTTTGTTTGTTGGTCGGTGTTGTTTTCTTGTTTGAACTTTTGAGATTTTGATTTGTATGCTCTTTTTTGTATTGTGCACTGAAACACACGATCTACTTCTATCGAGGACGGATTCTTACTTTTTTATTTGTTTCTCGGTTTGCCAATTGGGTTTCTTCAGGAAGATTTCGTGCGTTTATTTTTCTTACACTTATCACACACACAGAGGGATCCACGCGTTGTTGCTTTCTATAGTGTTAAGGCGCTACCACTATATAAATTTCTTAATAGTATAAAAAAAACTATCAATTTTCCACTTATGCCTCTAAAAATGACCATACACCCTTACTTAACAGTAGATTCGACTTATCCGCTAGTTAACACACAATCACAAATTCGTAGCTCTTGCCTCCCTCCGGATCCTTTTTGTGTTGGAATTCGGGGGGGTTGGTGGTTGTTTTGCACTTGGGTTTAGTTTTGCGTTGTTTCTTCGCTTCTTCAGATTTTCCTCTCCTTACTCAAATAGCCGCCGCCAGTTTACACTTTGTGCCACTTTGAACTTTTCGTTTGCTGTGTTTTATTGCGTATTTTACTCGCTGTAACACCAACTCACTTATTTTTAACGGTTGATGTAGCTTTTTGCTGTTGTTGTTGTTGGTTCTAACTAGAAAATCTGTTTTGCGGATCTTCAGGCTACTTTTCACACTACTCTTCTTGTTTTTTTACTATTAAGATATTTGTTACTTGTGAAAACTTATCTTCCTGTGTCAAACACCGATGATCGCAGCGTCGTTGTGGACCTTTGGACATTCGTGTTGATCACGCACGGTAACGGCGGTATGCGTAGACGTTGGGCGATTCTTGAGTTTGCAGAAACTGCTCCATCGATGGGACATTTTTCCAGTATTCCACACACTTGAGAGCTTCCTGGTTTTTGAACTGTTGTTTTTTTGTAATCCTGGTTTGAAATCAGTATGTTAGGTCATTTTTCTTTTCTCTAGAAACACTTTTTATATCACACACTTATCAGAGTAATCCAGCTGCCTGCGAAGTGGTAGAGATAAATCCGTGGACGAGACGACTGCGTGAGCAGGATCTGTTCTGTTTAGCACCAGTTTTCAACGCGGGGTTCTTGCATTCAATCGGAAACTCTTCAGAAGAATTTCAAACCTCACTATCACATCATAAGCTTTTTTTGAACGAGTTTGGGGGTTTTCCAGCACTTGGGGTATTTGATGGTTGTGAGAAGCACTTGGTAACTTTTCTTCCTCTCGGGGTGTCGATTGGTAACTTTAATCCGAGTTTGGGGAGGACACTCGAAACAGCTCGGTTGAATCCTGGACGAATCTCCCGAAAATAAAAATCGGGACGCAACTGAATTGCATTTGAATCACTCGCTTTTGTGCGTAACTCCGCGCGTATTGAATCTTCCTGGGAAGTTCTTGAACACACTTCTGTTGGCATAGAACACCAACAACGACACGGTTCGACGAGGTGCGCGCGCGCTCTTCCCACGGTACTGGCTGTAGCTAGACTGCGTGTGCAACTACTGCTCTTCGACTACGCGCGCGTTCCGTTCTTCTTCTGCTGCTTGCGGTACGATCAGCGGACAGCGACGAGAATTACGACTTACGGCAAACATGGGCTACGATATACTAACTGCAACTACTTGACAAAATAATAATATAAAATCCGCTTTTTCGAGAATCCGTCCGAAAACATCGGCGACTGTTTTTCGTGTGGCCGCGCTCCGGTTGTCTTGCCCATTGCACGCCTGGCGCTGGCTGTCTTCTACGACTTCGGCTCTTTTTTCGTCGTTTTCGCTTTCGGTCGGCTCTCCTTCTCACGAGTTCCTCTCAAGCGCTAGATACCTACGCCGCGCGCGTGGGGAAGAGAGAACGCACGCGGTCGGTCGGGTGAGTTACCATCGAACGAACAACGACGCCGTACGGCTGGGCAGGCAGACGTGCTGCTGTGTGCGCCGCGCGGCGGCGGCGGTGCATTTGACACAGATCGGGGAATCAAGAGCGGCAATAACATCATCATCATCAGCAGCGGCAGCAGCAGCAGTGGCACAAAAAAGTATGACACACTCTCGCTCTCATTGGCCCACTTTTTGGGGCTCGCGTCCGCGTCGTCGTCGTCGGCGTTGTTCGTGCACGCAAACACTCACACAGTGACGGTAGCCTGAATTCTCACGCCTCACCACTGTCAGACATCGACGACGAATCGTGTGCGGTGTGTTGAAAATGCGGTGCGTGAGGGTGGGGGAGCCCGATATGATGATGATGGGCGTTTGTTCGACGAGTGGTGATCGAAATTTTAGATCTAGAAGGTCAATCGAAGTTTTAGACAGTCAATCCTTGCTTGCGCGGTTCTTAATGGGGTGTTCTAATGTTTTACATTTGCTATATTTTTGGTTACTTTTAGCTTAATCGTATTTAAAACATGATTGATAAGCATATTCACAAACATGTATAATCTAAGAAGTAGCTCTTATAACTAAGTACATCCTACATACTGAAATACTTTAACAAATCTGTTATATGAATATTACAATCTTTATCTTACAAAATGTTTATAAAACAATAGGATTGTCGGTATCTTTGTTTGTTGGCCATTCCCTAAGCACGTTGCAAAGCAAAACAAATAAAACCTGTGGTAAAAAGTTCTAATAAAAATGGTAAAAGTAACAGTGAAACCAATAGGACGCAATCGGTGAAGTACTAGAACTGTAGTAATGAGCTGAATTTTTGTGTGGTGAGAAGGTAAAATATCCGTTTCTGCGAGGAAGTCGTGCAAAAGGCGTGGGTATTATGTTTCCTTGTCTAATTTGATGCTATTTGAGCAAAACATTGGAAAACTATGTTGTTGTTTTCCCCATTTCTTCTCTTTTCAACAGCACAGCTCTTCAAAATTTGCCCAAACAGTATCAAATTGGGCAAGAAATCCTGATATCCGCGCATTTTACCCTTCTTACACCCATAAGAAGGGTATAAATATCGCTCGAAAAACCGACTTTCGATCCGAGGCCCGGAGGGCCGAGTCTCATATACCAATGAACTCAGCTCGACGAACTGAGCAAATGTCTGTATGTGTGTGTGTGTGTGTGTGTGTGTGTGTGTGTGTGTGTGTGTGTGTGTGTGTGTGTGTGTGTGTGTGTGTGTGTGTGTGTGTGTGTGTGTGTGTGTGTGTGTGTGTGTGTGTGTGTGTGTGTGTGTGTGTGTGTGTGTGTGTGTGTGTGTGTGTGTGTGTGTGTGTGTGTGTGTGTGTGTGTGTGTGTGTGTGTGTGTGTGTGTGTGTGTGTGTGTGTGTGTGTGTGTGTGTGTGTGTGTGTGTGTGTGTGTGTGTGTGTGTGTGTGTGTGTGTGTGTGTGTGTGTGTGTGTGTGTGTGTGTGTGTGTATGTGCGTTACAAAAAAAAAGTCACGCACGTTTCTCAGCCGTCTGTCAACCGATTTGAGTTCTCTTGGAAGCAAATGAAAGCTACTACATCCTAGTAGAACGCTATTGAATTTTTTTTCGATTGGACGTTTGGTTACCGAGATATCTCTTGAAGAGTACTTATGAGTCGTACTTCTAAACTTTTTAAGATTTTTGACCAAGTGTATCATAATAAATATTTCGACCGTTTGTCAATCGATTTGGGTTCTCTTGGCACCAAATGAAAGCTACTACATCCTAGTAGATCGCCCAGAAATTTTATTTCGATTGGACATTTGGTTACAGAGATATCTTTCGAAGAGTACTTCGGATTTATACACTGAACCTTTTCAGATTCTTGACCAAAAGTATCATAATAAATATCTTAGCCGTCTGTCAACCGATTTCGGTTATCCTGGCACCAAATGAAAGCTACAACATTCTAGTAGAACCCTATACAATTTCATTAGGATTGGACATTTGCTTACCGAGATATGTTTCAAAGAGTACTTGGGAGTAATACAGGTTAACTTTTTGAGATTTTTGACCAAGGGTACCATAATAAATATCTCAGCCGTCTGTCAACCGATTTGGGTTCTCTAAGCACCAAACGAAAGCTACAATATCCTTGTATAAGGCCCTGAAATTCCGATTCGACATTTGATTACTGAGATATCTTACGAAGAGTATTTCAATAAATTCTTTTGTTTTACCCTTCTTACACCCATAATGTTAAATGAAAGCTTTAAATTTATATATTGTGGGAAAAAAGCAAGAACCAGACATCCAAAATAACTAGCTAATGCCAAAACTGATTAACTTAGTAGATATATCATTTTTGTTCTTTTTACGCCATAACCATGAATACCAAGTACTTCGGAGCTGAGACGAGACTCGCGAAGAGGAAAAAAAGCAACATCAAGTGCAGCCCAACTGAGCTGTCAGTTGTAGCCCGTTTGATTACGTTACCTAAAACGAGGAAAGTATTGCTATCCGAGATAAATTCTGAAGCCAAAATTCACTCCGAGCAGCATTTTCTTCTTCTGTACTGTCAAAAATAAATTGAAAACAAAATATTCCAATGATTACTTTGTTTGGCGATTGTTGGCGATGCAAAATTTCACCTCAACATGATTTTGTGCGTGAATGGGATTCAATCACACTGCATGTGAAGTGATGCGGTCACGTACGTGTTTGAACCACCAGCCCAAAACATAATGTCAACACAGATAGGAAGCAGAAAAAAATAACAAAGTGGAGAAAAAGAAGACCGTCTTCGCGAGTCTCGTCTCAGCTTCGGAGCTAATTTATTCGACTGATTAAGAGATATTAGACAAAGTGTATCTCGCTGATTTTCTTATCCATTTGTTAATCGATTCAAGATCTTTTGGCAGTTAACAAAAGATACAATATTCCAGAATATGTAAGCTATTTTTTTTAAATTTCATACAAGATTCTAGAAGGTGTCTGGCATTTCTGGTAGTTTACTCTAGTCCATGATGTTATTTTGCAAACCAATCCACTAGATGCCAAATCCACAATATTTTCTAGAACTTTTGGTCCATCTCACAAAATAAATAAGTTAAATACAAATAATACAACAATAGTTTTAATAAGTGTAAGAAGGGTTCTGTTCACCATAGGTGGATTAAATCGGGTTTGTACATTGTACCATTTTATTGCAGAAACGGAGAATGTGCCTTCTTACCATACAAAAATTCAGCTCATTACTACAAGCCTAGTACTTCACCGAACGTGTCCCATTGATCGAATGGTAAAAAGTACTGGTTTAAGACAGAAATACCCACAGTGATGACCCAATTTCGACAGCCCTTGGTTGCATTTAAGGCTGACAAAATCGGGACATTTTTACTGCAAGAAGTGACTCTTTAAAATAAGAGGCGTAACTCATGAGGAATTTCTGGAGGATCTCCTAGAGTATTTTTAGAAGAATCTCCAGAGAATTCCCTAGAGAAACACCAACACGAATCTCATTAAACTCTATAAGGATCTCTAAAGGAATTTCGAAACAAACACCTTGATAAATTTCTGATGGAATCCCAAGAAAAATCAATTGTAGCACCCCTCAAATAATCCTTAGAGTAATCCCTGAAGACTTGCATGATTTTTTTTGTAGGAATCTCTGCAACTCTTATTGGAATTTATAGATATATTTGTAACGGAATTCTAGAATAATTACTCGAAGAAATCTTAAGAAAAAATTTAGAGAACTTTTGGGAGAAATCGAATAAAAATCTAGAGGCATCCCAAACATCCCGACCCGAATGATCCTTTGGATTAAAAGATCATTCATTTAAAAAAAATCCCAAAGATTTCTAGAGAAATTCCTGAAGTAATGCGAAGAGGTGTTCGTGGAAGAATCCCTGAATTATTATCTGATCCAATCTCTGACATACCTCTAGATAATTTCCTGGCTAGCGGAATTCCTACAGGAATTTTAAGTGAAATCTCAAGAGGAATCCTTGTAGTTCCTTGAGAAATCTCAAGAGGGATTTCTGGAACAATATTAGTAAGGATGTTGCACAAGCAATCGAATCAGAAATTCCAATAGAAATCTCAGCACAAATCCCAGCATCTCTCCTCCCAGAGACTCCTCGGATAAATGCAGCAAAAATTGCTTGAGCAATCCCAGCAGGAAAATCTGCAGGAATCCTGACATAATTTCCTGGATCAATCTTAGCAGGATTTCTGGAGGAATACCCAGAAGATTTCCAGAAAGAATTCCTGGGCATATCCCTGGCTAATATCTCTGGATAAAAACCCGGAGAAACTAAAGCAGGATTGGTTGAAGTATTCTATTAGAAATTCCTGAAAAAATCACAGCATGAATTTCTAGTAAGAATACGTGGACGAATTCAAGAAAGAGAAATGGAGAAATGCTTGCAGAAATCCATAGAAGAATTCCTGGAAGAATGTATGAAAGAACTCCTAGATGAATTCATAGAAGGAGTTCCTGTAGTAAAAAAAAAACTGTTTAAGAAGCCCCAACTTCAAGCTCAACATTCGTGTAGAAATATGATTTTGTTGGCCGTATCAGTCGTGTCCATTCCAGTATAATATACAATCGTTAAGCTTTCCCAGATGAACTTTGCACCTAAGATTATTTTCTAACGATTTTCTCGGGATTATTCCCAGAGCTCTTCCCAGAATCCCTACCAGAAGTTTTATACCTAATATTATTTTAGTTTATACCTCTGCGTCATGTTCTAACAGCATATTCTTGCTGAGAAAGCAAATTCTAACTCGGATTACTGAAGAAATCCCACCTGCGATTCTTCCATGAATACTTCTAAGTATTTATCTACGAGTTTCTTCAGGGATTCCTTTAGAAATTCCTCTAAAAACTTCTTCAGTGATTCGAGAGAATTCCTCCAAAGCTGATGCTACTTTTATCAGCGCTGCAGTCTTGGGGAATCAAAACCACTGTTTTAGGTTTATTCCAACATTTCTTTCCGGAATTTTTCCTTGAGAATCTTCCAGGCAGGATACCTGAATTCCGTCCGATTTCTTCTGGAGTTTTTCACGAGAAGCCTATAGAATTTTTTTCAGAGGTTTCCCCGGTATTAGTCTCGAAGTTCCTCGTGGGATTTTTCCTGGAGTTCCTCCTGAGTCTTGTCCAAATACATTTTCGTGAGATTTCTACCAGGATTAATCCCGAGATCTCCGTAAGAATATCCCTCAAGAAGTATCACAGAAGTTGCCGCGAAATTTCTCTTAGAGTTTCTCACGGGATTTCTTTTGAAGATTTTCCATGATTCCTTCCGGTGTTCCTCTTGGGACTTCCCAGAGATTTCTCCCAGAGTTGCTACAGGAGTTGTTATTGGGATTTCTATAAAAGCTCCTCCAAGTATTTTTGAGGGGAGATTTCGTTCGAAATTTGTCCTGCATTTCCTTCAAAAAAAAAAAAAAAAAAATCAGTGAGCTTTCTTCTAGACTTTCTTTCTGGATTTTCAGGACAGGAATTCAAGCTGGGATTTTTCCTGAAGGTTCTCGCGAGATTTATTTCAGAAGTTTTGCCTGACATTTCTCTTGGAGTTTCTACGGGGCATTTTTTTGAAAGATTCATTCGGGAGTTGATCTTGGGGTGTATCTCATAGTTTTCCCGAATTAGCCTTTGGCTTTCTTCTAAGATGTTTTTTCGGGTGGCCTGACGTACTTCGGCCCAATGATCAGATACCACCTTTTCGAATATCTGCAGGATCTGTTGCTGATATTTCTCATGAAATTCTGATCCACCTAATATTATTTGTGTTGTATTACAGATTTTCTCGGGTTTATTGCCAGTGCTCTTCGCAGAATCCCTACAATAAATGATGTACCTAATATTATTTCGGTTTATACCTATGCGTCACATACTAACGAAAGCAAATTCTGACTAGGATTCCTGTAGATATTCCACCTGAGATTCCTCCTGGAATACTTCTATGGATTTCTCTAAAAAATTCTCTAGGGATTCCTTCAGAAATTCCTGCTGAGATTCTTCCAGGGATTTTCATGAGGATTCCTTTAGAAATTCTTCTAAAAACTTCCTCAGTGATTTCTCCGAGAATTCCTCCAAGTGATTTTTTTGATAATTCCTCCAGAGATGTTATTCAACAACTCTTCCAACTTTTCCTCAAAACAAAACACTCTTGGATTCCTCCAGTTATTTCTGATAGGATTTCTCAAACAATTCCTGTTAAGGTTTCTACAGAAATCCCTCCTGAAATACTTACAGTACTTCTCCAGCTTGAGGGAAATTCCCGCAGTGATACTTCCAGGGATTTCTCTGAGGATTTTTTCAAATGTTTCTCTAGAAGCTTCTTTTGTGATTCCTCCGAGAATTCCTCCAGAGATGTTATCCAAGGATACTAAAGAAATTCCGCCTGAAATACATACAAAAGTTCTCCAGCCTGAGGGATTTTCCCGGAGATCCTCCGATGAATAGGCATCCTCCTGTGAGAAAGGGAAATTGCAGTTCTTGTGGGGATTTCTCTTGGAATTTCTTCAGCCACTTTTTCGTGAACTCGTGCTGGGTTTTTCCTTTAGAACTTCTCTCTGGAGATCCATTTGGAAATTCTTTCTGGTATTCCTTTAGGAATTTCTCCAAAAGCTTAGTGTGTGATTACTTAACGGTTTCTCCATGAATTCTGCATTAGAACTCTTTCGAGAAAGTTCTCTTGAAATTCGTCCATAGATAAAAGAATGACAGAATTCCTCAAGAAATTCCTGTTGCGGTTTCTACATAAGTTCTTCCTGGGATGCCTTCAGAACTTCCTCCAGAAGGCCAAAGAGGTATGTTTTGTTTTCTCTTAAATTATGGCTAAATGAATAGCTGGTATGCTTCAAAACTCTTCATTAATGGTCTACTAATAGAACGATGAGTGTTGGATTTTGCTGTAATAACAGACTGATAAAATCGAACAAAAAAGAGCGTAGACTTTGACCAGACTACAGAACACAACCAGAACGCCCCTAAAAGTCTACGTGGTTTATGAACAGCCCCATGGGCGTTTTCATCGCATTGGAGCCCTTCATGTTCAATTTATTCTTGTGGGTGATGTTCTCTTGAGGTTTTGCTGTCAAGCTTAAGAATCCATCTTCTGTGGTCTTAGTCCTTAGTGCATGCCCAGGAAGAATCTTGCCTCGCTAGAGTCCAACATGTTTCAAATTCATGGGATAGTTGTTGCATCAACTTTTCAAAAGGTCTGATGTTTCTTCCTACGATACACTTACCAGTACACTTGATAATCCCTTTTTGTGGAAGTATACAGGCAAAAATCTCTCTTCGATCTTTAAAATGCAAGCTCCAAAGCAGCGCATTGCAGTGTTCAATACAGCGCGGTGGAGATTTCTTGAGGCCATAGTAGCCTGCTAACGATTCCTGGTACTGATATGACTCCATCCACCCTCAACGTACAGCTATTCCTTCAAGTTACCATCGAGAAAGGTCATTTTCACATCCATTTGATGTAGATACATTTAAGCCATACCGCGAGTATCACACGAACCGTTGTCGAACGAGCCACAGGCGAGAATGCTTCTTAATATTCGATGCCAAGACATTGCAGGAAACCTTTCACGACTATATGTGGCTTTCAGATTCTCCAGGTGCCCAGGATCCCGACCTGTCTATCGTTTCGTCGAGGTTAGGTTGTTTCAGGAGCGTAGCTGAAGGACTTATATTAAATAAAAATGTACCTGTCAGTATTGCTGCTCCCCACATAGCTTTGGACTTCTTCAAGATGACGAGCAGTTAGTATGGTCCGGACTTTCTCGACAAGGATCCTAATATGGTTGCCGGAGAAGTATTCACGTCCCTGATCGATGTTCCGACTACCTTGTGACAGCAACTCTCCGAAATATTGAGTTTTCTTTTTATAAAATCTGCGATTTTTGCTTCATGCGATACACGCTCGTCAAGTGCGAATGGACATCGATAAAGCCGGTTCTATCGCTCCACAGACATCCGAATGGATTCTTCCGTGGAGTCTCGTTACTCTGTTTTACGTTTCGTCAAATGGTTCTCGACACATAGACATCACAACCCTTGATCTTTACGATTTTGATGTTTAGTTTCTCAGCAATATCTTCCAGCAATATCGGCTTTATTCCGGTTTTCACACAGATGGCCTAGTCGCCGATGCCACAGATTTATCCGACCTGCGCAGGTTAACGGCTTTCTTCGGGACTTTAATTTCAAATTCGTACAGATTTCTTCGTAGATAGGCCATCACTATACATTTTCGCTTTTAGCAGCAAGTGAAAGAGAACGCCCTTAGTATAACTTCGTAAGGAATAATTAGTATTGTCCGAACATCCGCTGCCTTTTCGCTTTCAGAGGAAATCCCGGATACATTGTTTGAGTAACTCCTGGATAAAACACGTGGGCATCCATAGAGATTTTATTTTTAAGAAATCCCGAGAAGAATCCGCAGAGAAATCCCTGGACAATCCCTGGTAGCGTTTGTAGAATAATTCCAGTAGGAATTCCCGAAGGAATTATTAGAGCATTTACTGAAAGAATCTCTAGAAAAATTACCAGATAAATTCTAATGGTAGCTAGTTTTCGGAGAAGTTATTGAAGCAATCACAGCAGGAGCTCCAGAAGAAACACAAAAAAATAAGGAGAAGCCACAGGAGGGAAAAATCTAAGGGATAAATCTGAAGGGTGGTATTTACAGATATCTCCAGAAAAAAATCCTGGAGGAAGTCTAGCAGGAATTCCTGGAAAAACACCAGCAGGAATTCCTGACATTAATCCCAGCAGAAATTGATAGAGAAAACGCAACAAGAACCACTGGAGGAACACATGCAGAAACTCTTGAAGGAACCCTAAGAGGAATTCCTGATACACAGAATTCATATGAAAATCCTTAGAGGAACGGCAGGACAAAACCACAGAATAATTCTAGGAGAAATTATTCGAAAAATCCTTATTGAAATTTCTGGGTGCATTTCTCCCGTAGAAACTCGTAGAAAAAGTCCCGTAGAAACACCAGCAAGAAACTCTAGAGAAACCTCAGTAGGGATTTCTGAAGATATCCCATGAAAAACTTCTGAAGGTATCAAAGGAGAAATGCTTGGAAAATTTTTAGGAAATATCTGAAGGAATTTTATAGAAATCTCCGAAAGAATTTCTGGAGGAAAACAAGCAATAACTCCTAGAAGAATTCTACCAGAGATTCCGATAGGATAGGAATCACAGTAAAAATTTGTAGAGGAATCCCATCATGAACTCTTGAAGAGCCTTAAATTGGAATTTCTGGAGGAATCTCAAGAGACATTTATGGTGGAATTTCTACAAAAAGCTCCTGAATAAATCCTAAGAGTAAATCTGAGAGAAATCCTTGGAAGAAAACCGAAACATTCCTGGAGTGGAGCAGTTCCATCAAGTATTTCTGGAGGAATTCCTGGAATTCTGGAACGAAAAGCAAAGTTTGCATTTCCCATATTGAAACGAGATTCTGTTAAGGATGTGATTACTTCAGTATCACATGTCTTATTCATGAATCTCCGCATGAGTTCATTATGTCGAGATTGACCATGGAAACGTAAAGACGTAAAGATGGCACCGATCAAACATTGACAAAAAAGGTTTGACGTTCGTTCCGTTCCAGAAGTTCGGGCTACCATATCTGCACCTTGATCTGCACAGCATAGAAAAGCAGGATGTATTTTTACAAAAATGAGCAAACATCATTGGATTTGTTCATCAATGTTGGCTTAAGTTAGTTCAAAATCATGATGGATTTTGAATGAATGAATAAACTATAAAAAAAGAGTTTCAGCCATTTATATTTTTCTATGGCGCTAGATAAGCAAAAGTGGGCTAGTTTGCAAAAATATTTAGTCATTTGTTCTTAAATTATGTCAAGAGACATCCACTGAATTAACATTGATTATTCAATGGCAATGCTGCGTGAAACATATGTACTTCTATTTTCCTTGCTCAAGAATGGGCTTTAAAATCGGGTCACCACTGTAGTAGTATAGAGGCTTGCATCAAAAACATAACCTCATCGAATTCTCATACGATTTGTAAACATTGCCCTCAAATTTTTTTTGAGGGCAAGGACGGCTTTATGGACCGACGCCGAAGGAAAGAAAGAGAAGGAGACAGTGATGACGTCAGCGTGCAAGCGCTCATGCCCCACCACATTGGATAACATTCACAGAAATCGTTATCAAAATCTGAAATCCCCAAAAAAAATTCCCCACAACATAATCACCAAAAAAAACCGGGAATGATCCACCTATCCCGCAGCTCACTGGAACAAATGTTGAGGCAGGGAAGGAACTCCCCGTCGTCGTCGTTAATTCCATCATCGGCATCGCCATCGTAGCCGCCGCCGCCACCGCCGACGTCGTCATCGGCTTGAACTCAATTCGATTACATCTACACTCTCACTACTGCCCCGACCCGATTCGATAGTAGTTATTCAGGTAACTCACACGAGATCCACTTTCGGTTTCATTAAATGAAATTTAAAATTTTTATGCTTCTATGCTCCCCACCCTTTCACCGCATCGATGCGATGCGGGTGAGTAGTGAGTAGCCGACGACGTCGGCGACGAAGCGAACGACGGTCGATGCAAAGCATGCAACATCGATCGTTCACTCACAGTTTTGGGTGGCTTGGATGACGGCGCGACGATCGGGCATAGTGTGCTCGGTTTTTTATATTATCTCTCTCAATGGGGGAACGAAAAACTTGTGAGTGTTGCATGTGGAACGATGAACGAGTGTCTCACGAAATGCAGCGGGGGGCTCGTTTGTGTGTATCCACCGTCGTCGTCGTCGCACCGGCTTTGTTCCATCTTTGCGTGATGGTATGGGTAGTGGGTATGGAAGAACGCGCAGAGAGTGACCGACCAAAACAACCAGAGAGCCGAAAAATAAAAGCGAAAAGGTACGGACGGACCTACTGCTACTACGGTCGGTGGAGTCGAATGAGGTAATACCAACTAAACGATATTGCTGTAATTTAACCGACTACCACTACTACAGACTGGCGCACAGTTGCTGGGCTGGGACTGGAGGAGAGTCCACAGCATTGCTGATCGGATCAACTGCGAAACACTGCGCTTGGTTGGTGACTATGGGAGCGTCCATAAATTACGTCACGCAAAAATTGCCCATTTTCAACCCCCCCCCCCCTCCCCCCTATGTCACACTTTTTGTATGGGACCTCTGAATTTTTTGTATGGGTTGTCACACGTTGCTGAACCCCCCCTCCCCTTCAGCGTGACGTAATTTATGGACGTTCCCTAGGTAGATCCGTAGATCGGATATGATGGTGGAATTAACATAGGTACCTACAAGAAAAGATTTGGAGAGCTAGATGTTGCGGTTTGGGCACTATTGAGATCAACCAACAAGACAAGCCCTAAAATGTGGTAGAACGAAATTTGAAAGAATGAAACAAGCAAAAAGCCGAAGGAGATGTAGATGAGAGAACTTCACTTATCATACTTCTGAACCGAAAAGTTCCAATGCTCTTCCAATTCTAAAAACTCTTCTTGAAGGTGAATATATAACGAAGCCAAGCTTCAAATTTTCAAAAGCACAAATCTGAAGAACCGAGGGTTAGTTTGCGCTGAAAAGTTGATCGAATGGTCACCAGCAGCTGGTCATCGATCGATCAACTTTTCAGCGCAATCCACCATTTGCTTCCTCAGATATGTGCTCTTGTATCTTCAGAGAACTGTGGGAAATTCTACAAAATATCTCCAGGAGTTTTCGACAGAGATAAACGAGAACTTTTCGACTCCCTATTCCATAGAGTTTTAGATAAGAAGTTGGACAGATAGCTGCTTCTTTCCAATTTAAACCACGATATTTCACACACATCTTGCCAGTAGACACTTATTTGAAGCACTTATGATCAAAATCATATCAAGAGATGTTTATTGAACTATTTTTTCACATATTCGTGGAGTGAGATTTTGTGAGGGCCCCAGAAATGTGAGAACCCGGGGCCATGGCCAGGTATTCCAGGAACACCTCGTGGGATTCCTTCAGAAATTCCTGCTGGAATTCATCGGTTGTTTTGGAGATTCTCCAGGCATTCTTCCGGGAATTAATCCAAGAATTCCTCCGAGGATTCGTCCAGAGATGTCTCGATTAATTTGACTAGGGATCCCACCAGTGATTTCTCTAGGGATTCTTCTAGAGATTCCTTCATAAAATTCTCTAGGGATTTCTTCTGTGGCTCCGCCAGGGATTTATCAAGGAATTTATCTAGGAATATTATCCCAGAGTTTCTTCTATGGATTCATTTAGGAACTTCTCTTGGGATTCATTCAAAACTTGTTGTTGGAATTCTTTCAGAAATTTCTGCTGTCTTACTTGGATAGAGTATAGGAACTGATCAAGAAATTCTTGCTGGGATTCTGGAGTTTTTTCAGTAATTAATCATACATCCTTGTCGGAATTTCCATAAAGGCAGTTTTATATACTCTTCTGCTGCATATATTCATCACAGAGCATAATCCCATAGAAATATCAATTGACGTACATATTTCCGGAAGGATCCTTGCAAGAAATCTTGAAGGTATTCTCGTAAGAGCCTTGAAATTATCACATGAGGAAACCCTCGAGGTATCCCTGTATGAATTCCTGAAGGGAATCCCCACAGAAATTCTTGAAGAATTTGTTGGAGGTATTCCCCAAAAACTCGCAAATAATGGATCTTGGGAGAATCCTGGAATTCACCAGAAGGAATTCCTTGACGAATCCCTGGATTAACTACAAAAAGAATTGTCTGGAGGAATTCAAGAAGCAATTCCTAGAAAAAATCCTGGTGCATTTGTTAGGGAAGGGAGGGAACACTGGCAGAATTCCGAAAAAGTTTTCCTGGGTGAATTCCTGAAGGATTCCCTTTGAAAAGTTCTGAAAGCGCTTGTAGTATGTTACAAATGTTACAGTGACTTCTGCGCAAACAAAACCTGCGCTGCCGTGACTCTCCTGTGATATGTGTTGGTTGGAAGAATCCCTGAAGGACTTATTGTAAGAATTTCTGAAGGAATCTTTGGAAAAATTTTGGGCAAGTTCTTTGAGAAATTCCAAGAGAAATTTCTGTAGAAATCTCTGTACAAAACTCGGAAGGAGACCCCTGGTGGAGTTCTTGAAGAAATCCTACGATAAGTCCTAAAACAATCGTTGGAAAAAACCCTTGAGGTAATCCCAAGTGAATTTCTGAAAAAGTCCCTTAACATACTTTTGGAACAATCTCTGATAGATTTTTTAGAGTAACACTCTCAAAACATCCCTGAAAAGACTCCTAGAGGAATCTCTGCAGGGGTTCTTGAAAAAATCAATGGAAAACTTGTTGAAGGAATTCTTGGAGAAAAACAGATCAGGAAATATTCCTGGAAGAATCGCCGCACGAATTTTAGAAGCAATTCCTCTGCAGGAGCCGCAGAAAATTCTTCAGGCAATCCTGGAGAAATTCTAGGGTGTATCCCTGGAAAAGATAATGGTAGGATTTCTGAAATTTCTGATTTTCTGGACTTTCTGAATCCATCCCTAGAAGTGTTCCCGGAGCAATCCCTAAAGAAATTCCCGGAGGAATTGCTGGATGAACCCCTGGAGGACTTCCTAGAGATATTCCTGTAGGAATTCTTGCAGGAATACCTGGAGGAATCTCTGAAGAAGTTTGAGGAGGAATTCCTGGAGGGACCCTTGGAGGAATTCCTGAGAGTCTACCTGAAGGAATTCCTGGATTAAATCTCTGAAAAAATTCCTGGATATATTCCTGGAGCAATCCCTGGAAGAACCCTTGAAGGAAATTATTGGAGGAATTCCTAGAGGAATTTTGGAGAAAAAAATCACGTGAGGAATTCCTCGAAGAATTCTTAGAGGACTTCCTGGAGGGACTTCTGGAGGAATTATTTGAGAAATCCCTGGCGAATATAATGGAGGAATGCATTAGGGAGGAATCTCTGGAGGAAATCCTTGAGGAATGCCTGGAGGAACTTCTGGACAAATTCCTGTCGGAATCCCTGCCAAAATTCCTGGATGAATTCCTGGAAGAATTTCTGGAGGAATCCCTGGAAGAGTTCTGGAAAGGATCCTACGAGAAATTTCGGAAGAAATTGCTAAAAAAATCCTGGAGGAATTCTTAGAGGAATTTCTAGAGGAGTTATTGGAGGAATCCTTGGGGGAAATCCTAAAAGAATCCCTGGAGAAATTCATGGAGATATTCATGGAAAAATCCCTGGAGCAATTTCTGTAGGTATCTCTGGAGAAAGTGCTGAACAAATTCCTGGAGGAATTTCTAGGCCCTGGAGAAATCCCTGAAGTAATTCTTTAGGAATGCCTAGAGGCTAGCCTAGAGGAGTCCCTGGAAGAATCGCAGGTGAAATCTCAAGGGAAATCCCTAGAAGAAATTCTTTAAGAAGAAATTTCTCGATCAATACGTTCAGAAATGCCTGGAGAAATTCCTAGGAGAACTTCTGAAGGAATCCCTGGAGGATTTCTGGAGAAATTTCTGGAGAAATTACTGAAGGAATTTCTGTAGGAATTCCTGGAGGAGTTCCTGGAGAAATTCGTGTAAAATTTCTGGGGTAATTCCTGGAAGATTTCCTGGAGAAATTCCTGGAGAAGTTGTTGTAGATATTCTGATGGAATTCCTGGATAAATTCATGAAAGAATTCCTGAGATAATTCTTGAAGGAATTTGTGAAGGAGTCTTTTGAGAAATTCCTGGATAAAACTTGGTGGATTACCTGGAGGAATACCTGGAACAATGCATACAGAAATATCTGGAGGAATCCCTTTATAAATTCCTGGACCAATCCTTGAAGGAATTATTTGAGGAATTCCCAGAGGCATCCCTGTAGGAAACCCTGGAGAAGTTTCAGGAGGAATTCCTGGAGGGACCCTTGGAGGAATTCCTGAATGAAATCCCTGAAGAAATTCCTGGATATATTCCTGGAGCAATCCCTGGAAGAACTGCTGAAGGAAATTATTGGAGGAACTCCTAGAGGAATTCTGGAGAAATTTCGGAAGAAATCACGTGAGGAATTCCTCGAAGAATTCCTAGAGGAATTTCTGGAGGACTTCCTGGAGGGATTTCTGGAGTAATTTCTGGAGGAATTCTTTGAGAAATCCCTGGCGAATATAATGGAGGAATGCATCAGGGAGGAATCTCTGGAGGAAATCCTTGAGGAAATCCTTGAGGAATGCCTAGAGGAACTTCTGGACAAATTCCTGTCGGAATCTCTGTCAGAATTCCTGGATGAATTCCTGGAAGAATTCCTGGAGGAATCCCTGGAAGAGTCCTGGAAAGGATCCTACGAGACATTTCGGAAGAAATTGCTAAATAAATTCCTGGAGGAATTCTTAGAGGAATTTCTGGAGGAGTTATTGGAGGAATCCTTGGGGGAAATCCTAAAGGAATCCCTGGAGAAATTCGTGGACATATTCCTGGAAAAATCCCTGGAGCAATTTCTGTAGGAATCTCTGGAGGAAGTGCTGGATAAATTTCTGGAGGAATTTCTAGTCCCTGGAGGAATCCCTGAAGTAATTCTGGAGGAATGCCTAGAGGAGTCCCTGGAAGAATCACAGGCGAAATCCCAAGGGGAATCCCTAGAAGAAATTATTGAAGAAGCAATTTCTCGATAAATACGTTCAGGAATCTCTGGAAAAATTCCTGGTGGAGTTCCTGGAGAAATTCCTGAGGGATTCCTGAAGGAATCCCTGTAGGATTTCTGGAGAATTTCCTGGAGGAATTACTGAAGGAATTCCTGTAGAAATTCATGAAAGAATTCCTGGGACAATTCCTAAAGGAATTCTTGAAGGAATTCCTGAAGGAGTCCTTTGAGAAATTCCTGGATAAAACTTGGTGGATTGCCTGGAGGAACGACTGGAACAATGCATGATTCCCTGGAGGAATCCCTGGAGAAATTCCTGAAAGAATCCTTGGAAGAATTCCTGGAGGAATATCAGGAGAAATTCTTAGAAATATCCCTGGTAAAGTTTCTGGAGGATTTCTGGAGGTATTTCAAGAGGAATTTCTTAAAGAATGCCTGTAAGAATTCCTCGAGGAATCTCTAGAGTATCTCCTGGAAGAATCTCTATTGGAATTCCTAGAGAAATCTCTGGAGGAATTTCTGTAGGAATCCCTGCAGAAATTCCTGGAAGAATCGTTAAGGAATCCCTGCAATAACAGCCGAAGGAATCTCTGCAGGATTCTCTTGATGAATTCTCTTGTTGGATTCGAGGAATCTCTAGGAAGAATTTATAAAGAAATCCCAGTAGGAAGTACTGGAGAAATCACAGAAAGAATTCTTGGGGAAATCCTGAAGGAATCCTATAACGAGTTTGTGGGGGAACACCTGAAGCAGTTCCTGATGGAATCTCTAGAGAAACCTCAGGAGGAATCCGGGAAGCAATCCCAAGAGGATTTCCTAAGGTAATCCCCAAACAATTCCTGAAGGAAGTGCTGAATTAATTCTTGGAGGAGTTTTGAAAGAATTACTGGAGAAATTCCTGAAGAAATCTCAAGAAGAGTTGCTGAAGGAATCTTTGGAGGAATTTTTAAAATAACCTCTGGAGTTGTTCTTAAAAGAATCACAGAGGGAATTCTTGGAGGAATACCTGGAGGAATTCCTGAAGAAACCCCTATGAGGTATCCCGGAAACAATCCCATGAGGAATTCCTTAGCAAATCCCAGGAGAGCTATTTTAACGATCTTCTGAATTTTTTTTTGGGGATCCGTGGAAAAAGTCTGAAAGAATCCATGTCCGCAGTAATTTCTTGGAATCCTTGGATGGAATCCTAAAGGATTACAAAAAAAACGAGTACTACATTTAAGAGGATATCTTTGAATAATTTTTAATAACTTAAATTTTCTGAAAGAATTTCTGTGAAAAATATTACAGAAATACTTCAAATAATTCCAGATGGAATTATTAGAGCAATCTCTAGCAGATTTTTTGAAGGAATATATGAAGAAATTCCTGAAGAAATATTTGAAAGAACTGTGGAAATATCTAATAGAATCTCAGGTCAAATCCTGAAGGAATCGACGAAGAATGTACCGGAATAATCACTGGAGAAACTTCTAAAGATATCCGAGGAGGTAAATCCGGAGGAATGTCTAAAGTGCATTGGGAAAATCTGGCTGAGACATCGATTTTTGTGAATCGATTCGAATCGGATCAGCAGAATCGATTCACCGATTTAATGGAATCCTTTGAATCGATGTTTTCATTTCGATTCGGTATTATAAAATATTATAAAACTATAAAATGATTCGTTTGCTGCATGTAGCTCAAGTTCATGGTATGTTTTATTTGCCTGAATGAATTCAATGTCAAAATTTGAGATTGCACATCGAACATTTCGCGACTCTGATTTAAAAATGGATATAACGTTGAGACAGTGCATTCTAATAAAAATTATATTTAATATTTTTGAATGGAAAGAAAAATCCCGAGATCCTGAGGATCCCCAGAACTCTGAGAAGTATTCCCATATAGTACTGAGATAAATTCTCGCAGAAAATCCCCCAAAATCTTTAAAGAGACTCCTCCAGAATTCTGAAAGGAGTTCCTCTAGAATTATGTGAAAGATTTCTTCAGAATGCTGAAAATGATAACACCTGTATCCTGAATGACATTATCCAGAAAAGAAAGCAAGACTCTTCCGGTATCTTGGTAGGAATTCTCTCTGAATTTTATTAAGGATTTTCCTAGAACCCTGAGAGAGATTACTCCATATCTATGAGACATCTCGAGAGAAATTCTGCCAGAATCCTGTTGATGATTAACCTGGGCTTGCAGAATCCTGTGATAGATTGTCTCAGAATCCTAAGAAGAAACTTTGCCTTGGGATTCCCCCAAAATGTTCCAGAATCCTAAGATGAATTCTTCCAGAATCCTGAGAGATATTCCAAGAGCGGTTCTTCCACATTCTCGAGATAAATTCATTTAGAATACTGAGAGAGATTCTTTCAAAAAATAAAAAATTTTCGGAATTTTAAGATGAACTCCCCAAGAAACTTAAAAGAAATGACCCAGAATCTTGCCTCAAAATACTGGACGGGATTGCCAAAGGAACCTGAGATATACTCTCACAGAGTACTGGGATATAGAATTCTCTCAGAAGAAGTCTTCCAGAATTCCCCTAAAATCTTGGGTGGAATCCTTTAGAATGCACGAAAGGTATTCCCCAGAATTCTACGAGTGATTCCCCCAGAATCCTGAGAGCGATCATAAGAGGGGTTCTTCCAGATCTTTAAGAGAAATATATCTAGAAATCTAAGAAGGATTTTTCCGAAAATCTGATAAGGTTTCTCTTTGGAAGGGATTAAAAAAACTTCTAGAATGGACATCCCCAGCATCTTGAGAAGAATTCTCTGGAATTCTGAGAGGTATTCCCACATAAATCAGAAAAATTACCGCAGATTCCTGCAAGACATTCCTCCAGAATCTTTGAAAGGACTCCCCTAAACTCCTGAAAGGGATTGTCCCAGAACTCTGAGATTGATTCCTCTATAATACTTTAAATTATTACACCGGAATCTCAGAAGAATCTTCCCATAATCTTGTCAGTGATTTTCCCTGATTACTGAGAGGGATTCTCCCAGAATCCTGAAAAGGATTTCTGAGAGCAACTGCTCCAGAATACAGAAAACAGAATTCTACTGGGATTATCGTAGCTGAAAAGAATGCTCGTAGAATGCAGAATAATTCTGAAAGAAAGTGCCCCAGAACAATATTGCCCCAGAATCCCAAGGATTTCTCCAGAATCATGAAACCAATTTCCTCAAAATTCCCCAAAATCCTGACGGGGATTACCCCAGAAAGCCGAATTTTAAGAGAATCTTGGGAAGATAATCCGCAGAATACTCAGTGATATTCCCCCAGTATCTTAAAAAAAAAAAGAATCCTAAGAAATATATTCCTCCCGAATTCTGAGAGGACTTTCGCCATAATTCTGAGAATGCTGAGTATGATTCTCCAAGAAGTCTGAGAGGAGATCCTGAGAATTCTGAGATTTTTTTTTTCAGAATTCTGAGTGGGTTCCTAAGTGAGGATCTTCCACAATCCTTAGAGAAATCAATCCAAATCATCCCATGGATCATCCAGAAATTTCTTAGAATCCTGAAAGGGATTTCACCCTTGGTAGGGAACCCTGGTAGGAAATACCCCAAAATCCTGAAATGAATTCCCTTCGAATCCAGAGATTCCCTAATAATAAGATATTCCCCTATAATACTGCTGAGAAAAATTCCTCCAGAATTTTTAAAGGGACTCTTCCATAATTCTGAGGATTCCTTTAAAATTCTGTGAGAGATTCCTTCAAAATGCTGAAAATTATCAAACCAGCATCCTGCTGAGAGACCTTATCCCAGAAAAGAGAAAGACTTCCAATAGGAATTCTCCCTGAGTTCTATTAAGGATTTCCCTAGAATCCAGTTTTCTGAGTTGGATTCTCTCAGAATCTTTAGAGGAATTCTTCCAGAATCCTGAGGGATTTCCTCAGGCTCCCGTGATGGATTCTCCTTGAATTCTCTGACGGATTGCCTCAGAAACCTGAGAGAAGTTTTTGCTCGAGATTCTCCCAGAATGCTTAGACGGATATTCCCAGAACTCCCTGGCGGATACTTCTAGAATACTGAGAGGGATGTACCAAATCTCGGAAATAGTTTTGAATATTATCATAGGGATATAAAGTATGTCATATTTTGGATTATTTAATTTTGTTCACTTTTGTAATATTCTTTAGCTCATTTGAGCTTACTTTTCTAAGAACAAGCAGCAAATGCTATAGCTACTGTTGAAAAACTGATGAAGAAAAATCGTTGAAGCATTCTGAACACAAGAATAGCATGTTCCTGGATTAATCCATTATATTACTGTTTCCACACATCCACCATCGAGTGGATTCCTCATTGTCCTGCCCTCGAGAAGCCGACAGATAATGATTACAAACTCATCCCCATCTGTCTACCGAGACAATATCGTGTTTACTCTTCGGAAATCTTGTTAACACCTACAGGGAACGTCCTCCGTTGTCCAACCGAGAAAATCTGCTACCCGCGCAGGCGGGGTGCTTAGTTTGTTTGTTTTCGCTGCGTAAACTAGGAAAACAATATGAAACTCAAAATATTGATGCAGCCTCACAGTAGGAGACTGCGCTGCTTCGGCAAAAATCTACAACTGCTACCTGCCCTCTTCGCTTGATGCCTCCGACATTTACACTACGCATACTCATTCGAAAACCCAAGTGCATCGCACCGAAAAGGCATATTTACATAATTTCACTGCCTAATTGATCCCACAGGGGATCTTCCACACTACTGGGAGATGTTCCATTCCGCCGACTAGGCAAAGGATAATTGTGGTCGATGGATGTATGGTGCTTTGCTTGAAAACACGGGTAGCAGAAAATTACCTCGTCGTCCCTTTCGTATCTGTACACATATATCCGAAGCAAATGGAAGAAGAGCCCCTGAGTTTACCGGTCCAGGCTAATAAACCAATAAAAGCGTGTTTATTGATCAATTTCTCCATTCTTCGAAGAGAAAGCGTTACCGAGAAAGCGAGATGGAGAACAACTGGCCGTGGCCATCAAAGGATCCCACCATAAAGAAAGCAGCGAGAAGAACGATCTCACCGCTGCTGGCTGCTAGCTACGCCGCCCGGTTGTTCCAAAATGCAAGATGCATGCTGCTTGCTGGATGCTAGTAGCTGAGAATGAATCTTTCAACATGGGGATCGGCTTTCTCTGGTCTGTAATTTCTAGATTTCATGTGTTCTCACTCCAAGCAGAGCTCGGTGGGTTTTATTGCATGTCATCGTCTTCCTCTTGCAAGAAGGTTTTACTGCTTATGGTCCGGGTTTCGGGCGAAAGGGTCCACAAAGTTGCCTTATCACTTCTGGACGTTCCTCTCGTTTTCACGGTACGGGATATTTTTGTTTCATTACTTTGGGCTGGGTTGTTTGTTTCCAATAAATTTGACTTTTCTTGAATAGTTAACTGGTAATGAAAGCAGAGGATTTGATTCAATTGCAAAAGGGTTGATCATTTGACTGGGTGAATCTACTAAATTCTTTATATTACGAAAAAGCTACTTTCAAACTTCATTTTTCCATGACTCTTAGGTTTAGTTGTGAGCATTCCTACAATCTTGTACCATTAACAGAAAAGATGAGTAATAACATGCGTTTAAAGAATAATTCGATGCAAGAAAAAAATATGTATACTTTTTTATTAAAAACTGCACGCAAAACCTAATTTTTTGGTATCAAAAGTCTCAAAAATTGTTTCGATTTGCTTGTCTTAGAAAACAATGAAAAAAAATGCATTCGACTATCCCAGATTGCCTTGCAAATTTTGGATGTCAGATTTCTACAGAAAAATATTAAAAAAAAGAAAGGAAAGGCTTTGGGAAAATTGAAATTGTATAACATCTAACATAGATTCGCAATGAATATAAATCTCAGTGTATTTTTTTCAAAGTCCTTCAAGAAAGTATAAATGAAATATTGAACATTCCACCCTTTTCAAATGATAATCTAGAGGTACTTTTCCGAATATTGCGTCTGGTCAGTTATGAAGCCGTTTATCCGACTTCGCGATCAACATAATAAAAACGGTATTAAAATTTTACGAAGTTACTACACGAAGGAATCAGACTGACGATCATCGGTTCTACCCCATTACCCCGAATGACACTACCCCGAACGCCATTACCCCGAACGCCACTACCCCGAAAGCCATTACCCCGAATAGGCCATTACCCCGAAAGCCGTTACCCCGAATGGGCCATTACCCCGAACGCCACTACCCCGAATGGGCCACTACCCCGAACGCCATTACCCCGAAAGCATATTTTTAAATGGGTTATTCTGATGATGGGTATTTTATATTTTTATTAATTTAATAACATTACTGACAGCTTCAATACCAGAAGATATCATTGTAAAAAATAACCTTAAAACAAAATAATGGAATAATACGTATTAGAGATGATCTTGTATGAGATAGAGCTGTCAGCAAAGGTCCTTCAAATACTGGCTATCGATATTGGCTCATTAGGCCGAAAAGACATTTGGCCAAAGTATCACTAATAAGTCTGATCATTAGGCGAGATCAAATAATACAAATTGCAAAATAGGCCCGGAAAGAACATTTTATAGTTGGAAAAAGAAAAATCTTTTAAGGAGAAATAGACGATTTGGTAATAAAACTCAATAACAGTGTAACTTAAAAAAACATTCCTTAAATGTGAAAAAATGTGATTGATAGTTTGGCCGCCAATAAGGTCTGCAAGGATATAACTAGAAAGAACAGCATATAAATTAAAGAAGGGCAAATCTCCTATGGGACCATTCATAAACTACGTAGAACGAATTTTGGTCACCTTGGTCCTCTCCCCCTCCTCATCGTAGAATTTTAAAAGATAATTACACCGTCTTCGGCCGGAGGCCGCACAGACTGCACATTACTAACATTAGACAATGGACAACACGAATAACACTCAGTGGCCCAGTGGAGTATTTTCTGTTTTGACGAAAAGTTTTCCTCGACCGGAGCGGGAATCGAACCCACACTCCGAGGCATGCGAGATACCTAAACGACTAACGCCGCTAACCACGCGGCCACGAAGTCCACGATTTGTTCATACGAAAATTAGTAAATTTGTATAGAGCTTAGAATTTGGATAGACCCTCTCCTACTTACATAGTTTATGCACGGCCCCTATACATAAATCTGCAAAGGGCAACATGGCTACCAAACAACTCTGTAACAATATAAGTCGAAAGAACAGCCCAACTTTAAAAGAAGGAAAAACACCAGATGGAATTAATAGAGATATGGCGCCAATCAACGCGGTAACGACGTAACTAGAAAGAACAGCCTATAAATTAAAGAAGGGCAATTCTCATATCCAGTAAGCAGCTTTCACTCCCAGTAAACTATATAGTGGTAATCACGTTCAAATGTATGCGTGCCTTTTTAGTAGATGTAGTTGTGAAACTGTAAGGAAAACATTTGCACTCCTACCCCGGATGTTAGTTTTATCAATATTTACCCGTTTTACCCAATTCGATTGGGTAATATTTGCATATGCAATCTGAATAGCCTTTGAATTAGTGTGCATTTTTGTGTGAGGAAAAACTCGCGCTAGTGTTCGTGTGTTGAAATGACACTTATCTCTACAAGTGCAGCTAGAAGAATAGCCTTTCATGAAACGAAAAGCTACAGCTTAGTCGCCAGAAAAAAAATAGTTAATTTGGTCCAACGATGCTGGATCTACCTTGCAAAGTGAACTAATTTGAATATCTAAAATCCAGTCCAGTACTACAATCTTGAAAAAATATTCAGAAAACAATTTTAGAGCTTGATGTTCTGGAAACTGATCATCAAAACCAAAAGAAAATCAAAAGAAATCTAGTTGCCAGTTTGGCCGCAAGTCAATTCTGAAAAATTTCAAATCCGCTATGGAGTTAGTTATTCGTCTGCAAATAAACTACGTAACACTCAAACTCGAAAGAACAGCTTCTGATGAAAAGAAGGAAACATTTCTATAAAGAAATTAACAGTTTGGCTACCAAACAACTCTGCAATAGTACACTGTTGGAAACTGCAAATTCAAAAGAACAGCCTATTTTTAAAAGAAGGCAAATATTTGAAGAAGTGTAGTTTGATAACCAGCACAATCATTTGCCACCAGTTACAATCGTGCTTAAGGCCAACCAACTTTTAAAAGAAGGGAAAATGTCAGTTTGAAATACTTGTAGTTTTTATAGCCATAGCTATAAGTTCAAAAGAGCAGCTAGTTTAAAATATGGAAAATTTGTCTTTACTTGTCTTCTTAATTTCATTGCGTTTGCTGCTTTCGTTTTCACGAACCTTACTTTTGCATGAAGCACAACATACGCAAACCTAAGGGAAACGGAACCTATCTTAAACAATGTGCTCCCATTGTCATGCTATCTGAAACGAAGTAAATAAGAGCTATTTGATTTGTGTTTTATTTTTATATTTTTTTTACTCGTTACAAAAAGAAAACGGAAAAGAATCGGTACCTAAGTCGTCTGTTTAAGAATAGAATTAACATAGGGGCATAGGATGGAGAAGAGTATTCATACCTACACTAGTTACTGATTACCCTTTTCTAACTTATAACCACCTTCATCAACTTCTAAACGGTCACCACTTTTTTGGCGATCTCCTGAACGATTCGGGGTAATGGCCCTTTCGGGGTAATGGCTTTCGGGGTAATGGCTTTCGGGGAAATAGCTTTCGGGGTAATGACCCATTCGGGGTAATGGCTTTCGGGGTAGTGGCCTATTCGGGGTAATGGCATTCGGGGTAGTGGTGTTCGGGGTAATGGCGTTCGGGGTAATGGGGTGGAGCCCGATCATCATTCATATCACGATCACATTCGATTCAGTTGCCTGGCGCAGTCAAAGTATAATCCACAATGACGGGACATTTTTTCCTTCCAACACCCGACGCACTCCGACCATTACAGACTTATACATACAGACATCAGCAAATTCTGGTCGCGCGGGAGACAATACATTTCTTTGTGAAATACCCCGATCCGATGGATGGCGTGGTCTGGGTCTGCTGCATCACGATTATTTAGATGACCCTTTTCCTCCGCCGCCCCCTTCTCGCACCAAATGAACATGTGGTGCGATCCAATCCAATCAGATCGCAGTCACTGCAACTAACTGTCTTGGTCGCGTCATCGTAAACATTGCAACCACGACCCACCAGTAGCCATCGTCGCTTTTCGGTGCGCACTGCGAAAAATAAAAAGATCAATCCCTGACACTTTCCGCTTCCCACTAACTTGGCCCATGCCGCCCGTCATCATCGCCCGCTTTGAACCTGAACACTAACCCAGGGATACCCCTAACATAGACCTGAATCGGCGAACGCCTCCCGCAGCACTGTGAGGGAATCGATTGTATTTGATTGACCAAAATTATGACGATGCTTGTTGAATATACAGATTAAGCGAGAGTATTTAGTGACTTTTTAATATTTTTTTCGCCTTTGTGCTTCGTTCTCTGGCGGGAAAGCCGACCAGCGATGGAAAGAGAGAAATAGTTGGAGGCACAAGAGTTGGTGAGCTCGTTTCACGCTATTATTTTATTGTGAAAATTTTGAGAAACTTAGTGATAAAAAATATTAAATCAATATTACTGCGATAATCTTGAACGATTTTGTGTATACTTTGAAGCATACTTTATTTTAAAAAAATGGTAATTTCCCGCCTGTTTAATTCCATTTTTCGATTGAACTTGTAAAATTAAAAGAATAAAGACCATCGTGATATAAACTGTTATATTTTGCAACCGTGTGTGTGATTCGAACGAAAACCAAACTGTTCCATTCTCGATTGAGGTTGATTGTACGAAGTTGACGCAATTAAGTGGAGTTTTGAATGGAATAAGATATCATGTCTGCACCGGAAACCAATTTGGTGAGATCTAACCTAATTAAACCTTCCATGTGTCTGTATTATAACATTGTAGAATTTTAATTTTCCTAACGGTGTTCACACACTTATAAGGTAGTTATATGAACTGACGACCGGACTAAAGTTCGTGGAGTAGCCAGACTTTTGCCATGAGATAGCAACTTTTCGTTGACTACCGAAGGAATTCAGGGATTTTAACTAACCCTACTAGAACAAACCATCAGGTAGATCATTCCTTTCCGGAACGATTCTGTAGCCATAGGTAATCCTTGCGCTGATGGTGGGTACACTTTTATCATCATCATCATCATCATCACTTTGAAGCATACTTTATTTAGTCAGATACCTCTGAAATAATAAGTTTTCAAAAGGTTGCTTGCTTAAAAATTTTCTCGAAATACTGAATTTGGTTCTGTGTTTTCTGTGGGATTACAACTTAGAGAAAATTTTTGTAAAGTTTTTCAAGTAAATTGTACCAAAAGTTGACATTTTTTCATATGTCTTAAATTTTGTTCCGAAATTATTAAAAACTGTTATCAGTCCAGTAGTTTTGACAATTTAAAAAAAAACATTCATTTTGTTTATACTCCCATTTTGAATAGGCTGCTCGCATTTCTTGATTTTGTTTTGCTGATAAGATTGTTTTCTCTTCTTTATGACAAGCTTAAATTTTACTCTATATGTTAGTTTTTTGGCATAACTAGTCCAAAAAGGCTTGCTTGATTTCATGACATCAAGGTAACTTTTATTTTGTTTCTATCGACATTCTTGAAGAAATTCCTTGCATGCGATATACTCTTGAAACAGATTCTCAAATGGGCAAGATTTTTATGTGAATTTTCTTTACAAAATTCAAGGAGGTATTCAACAATTCTACCAGGAATATATTCCAATAATTCTCCCACAATTATATCTTAAATTCCACTCAAACGTGAAATTGTCAGAGATTAGTATCCCTTAGATATTTATCAAGGGAATCCTTTAACAACACTTTCTAAAAGTACTTTGAAAATTTGGTTCATTAGTAAGTTTACCGCTAAAAAAATTTTTACGATCCTGTCAAAAACGTACTTAGGAAATCTACGATAAATTTTAAAAACTAAAATTTAAAAAAAAAAACCGAAAATGTCTTAGAGTTTCGCAACGAGTCTCTACGAGTTCAGCTTCAAACTGGACCTGCGTTTGTTTTGAGAAGACCGCTCGAATTTCCTCTGGAGTACCCTCTCTTCAATTTTTTCGTGAACTTGTATTGAAAAGACCTTTTTAACATCTGTTAGGGATTTTTCAGGCATTTCCTCTACTTGGGATCTTAGAATAAAGCTCCATTCACAATCGAATACAAGTGCTCATAGACACTCCACAGTAAATCATGTCTGCAGGTTCTCAGGGAACGTCTTCATTGGTATCGTTAAAAGCTCCGCAAAAATGTAAAAAAATGCTTTCCAAGATTTCCGCCACTATATCTCATGGCAGATCTTCGGAAATTATTCTAAGAACCCCAAAATTTGATCTACAAATCATCCAGAGATACCTTTAAAAATCACGAAAAACATGCCAACAATTTACAACGTGTTTTAAAAATAATCATTCCGAAGAACCTGGCAGGAAATGCTGTGCGTCAAATTGAAACATTTACCAAATCAACTATGGAATTTGATGAAATTTCACTATAAATGGAAAGAAATGTCTTCACATTTTACCGCAGTATTCTCAAGGACATCCATATTGTTCTAGCATCGCTAGTTTATATTTTTTTATACGACTTCAAGCTTATTAGTCTGAGATAATGTGCTTAACATTATGAATACAAAACCTAAACACACGAACAAAATATTAAATTTTTATAAATCCTTAATTGATTCCTAAATTCTTAAAGATTTTCATTTTTTTAGTAAAAAATCTGCTAATAATTCTAAGCTTCCTACGTTTTTCTAAATGGTAGTCAGTTTATTGAAATCACTTGAAAAAAATCTTCTAAATATAGGGGGAAGGGAATTCTTGAAAGAATCTCCGTGAGGGATCTGGCGAAGAAACCATAGAAAAATCTATCAATCTTAATAAATTTCTGCAGGTGCAGGGCATTATAATATGAGATATTTCGATAAATTCTATAGAAACAAGAAGAGGAATCCCCTAACCATACTACACACTTAATTTTGAAAACCGTGTACCGTAATTTTGTGACGAATTTAGAACAGCTAAATAAGGTACACCGGGGCAAGTTGAAACGGGTGGGGCAAAATGAAACACGTGTAGTTTTGAAATAGTTTTCAATACAATTTAGAAATGTTTCTTTCGACGAAAGATCGTTTGAATCAAAAACTATGTGTTATGGCATTCAAGCTGTTAACCATCATTAGATAACATCATGGTAATCCGCTGTTTCATCTTGCCCATGAGCGTAATTACAGCGCATTTGGTCCCTCAGCTCCAATGCCATGCACGCTTGCTGTAGTGCATAACAGGCGAGCACGACATTGGAGATGAGGGGCCAAATGCCCTGTAGTTACGCGCATGATCTTGCCCCACCTGTTTCAACTTGCCCCGGTGTACCTTATAGCTATAATAAATTGTTCACCTTTTGCATCCGTTTTTGACAGTTGTAGTCCTGAACATCAGTAAAATCTATTACCGAAACTACCGAAATCGTACTGCTGTTCTAATTTCTTAAAAAAAATACCGAACAGGCAATTCAGGATTGAGTGTGTAGAAAGGCTCTATCCCTGAAGGGACCATACCGAAATTCGCCGAGGAGTTCATTCTCAAGAAATATATGAAATATACTCGAGAAAGCTCTGGAGGAGACGCTCGAGTTCGAATATTCCCTGGAGAATAGCTTCGAAGAATACCTGGAGGAATCTTTCAAAGAAATCCTCAACGAATATCTGCTTTAATATCTTCGAAAGAAGCATTGATGGAATCTCCGAGGGGTTGCTCATAAACCACAGAGATCAAAATTTGGAAACCTCAGACCCCCCTCACAGACTTTGTCCATACAAACAAAAAATGAAATTTGTGTAGAGCGTAGACTTTGGCCAGACCCCCTTACCTCAAAAAGCCTACGTGGTTTACGAATGGCCTCCGAGAGAACTCTTGGAAAATCTATGACCGAATCGGTTTGAAGAAATCTTTCAAAGAAGTCCTGTGCGAACCTTGCAAGAATACCAGAAGAAATAATTTCTCCAGTACTCATACTTCCGGTTGAGGACCAAAACTGACGCAAAATTGCAAGTGCCGGGGCTAGGATCAAACCCATGACCATCCGCTTATGAAGTGAACGTATGCGTGACCACCGCCCCACGAGCCCCGAAGAAGGATAAGCTTGAATGTCTCCTGCGTTTTCTCCAGGAATTCCTTTACGGATTCTTTTGGAAGTTTCGTCTGGGATACCTATTGGAAATGTCAAGAAACAATTCTATGTAATCTCTGGGACCTTACCAGAACTACTTTTACGTTTCCTCAAGAGCTTCTTTCCGAGATTTCTACAGGAGTTTTTTTTAGTGTTTCTATGAAGATTCTTTCGGGAGTTTCCATCCATAACCCAGATGTTTCTTATGGTTTTTCTCCAAGAGTTTCTTCGTAGTTTTCTGCAAAAATTTCTACTGAAATCCCTCCAAAAGTTACTTCTGGGGATCCACCACAAGATCAAAAGTTTTTTTTTGCAAAATTTCAACTGGAGAACTTTTTAGTTTTGCCGTAGGCCCGTAGGGGTACCTTCTGGAGCTTCAATTCCGAATTCTTCCAAGAGCTTTTGCGAGATTCCCTTTAGATACATCTTTGAATTTCTTCGAGATGTACATGGCAAAATGATGAGCACGATGATGATTTGCTGATGTTTAGGCCGCAGACTGATTGGACTCATTGGTGTTTAGGTCTGTTAGAGCCATGGGCTCAGAAGACGGTCAGTGTTAGCTGCTCTTGGGGGGAAGTGCAGCTGGCGGAAGTGCCGGGCAGGGAATCAATCCCCTGACCATCTGCTTATGAAGTGAACGTGTTACAAATTGCGCCACGGGCCCGGTAGATCTTCCACGACTATCAGGAAAATTTTCCAGCAAATTCTTGTGGGAGCGCTGCTGACCAGGGGCTAGTTCTTGAAATCATTCAGAAGTTCATTCTGACAAATACTCCAGGTAATTTTTGTGAGTGTCCTTCAGATGTTCCTTATGGGAATTTTTCAAGAAATTTTCACTTTGAATGCTCTATAAGTTCCTTCTGGGAATTCTCCAAGAGTGCCTGAATATTTTTTTGCGTGTAATTCCTGGATCTTAGACCAAACTGCTCTAGTAGGAATCCGTAAAGAAGCTTCCAAAAATACTGGAGAAATTCTCAGAAGTAATAAAGACAATTACTTCGTCTTCGACCTTTCGGCCTCTACAGACTGAACATTACAAACATTCGACACCGGACGACACATATAACACCCAGTGGCCTAATGGTGAATTTCCCGTTTGACGAAAAGTTTTCCCCGACTGGAGCGGGAATCGAACCCACACTCCGAGGGTTACGAGACACCTAAACGACTGACGCCGCTAACCGCTCGGGCACGAAGCCCATAATCTATAAATAAATCCGGTGAATTTCTGAAGAAACATTTTTTTTGAGTATTCCACAGATGGTGTTCATTGAATAATCTCCAGAAGCACTTTTTGAAATAATCCCTTAAAGGAAAATCCTGGAAATTAGTTGTAAAAATAAGAAAAAAAAATATGTGTGAGACGCAATCTTCAGATCAATGTTAAGACATAACATCACGTAATTGAGGGAAACAAATTGATAAAACTTTCATTGTTGACGATACCAGAATGTTGCAAAAACGGAACAAGTCTGTACACAGATCGAAAAAGAGTGTAAAATTCTGGGACGCACATAGTGGAAGCGTGGAATATCACAGAAGTTTACATGACATATAATGTAAAAGTCATAAAATATCATGTCACTCTTAGAATAAATTACAGTATTCGGTGAAAAAAATCACCGAAACTGGTCTGTAAACAAGCAAACTACAGTATTACGGCGAAATCGATGAAATTGCAGGAGAAAATCGATGAAATCTAAGAAATCACCGAAGAACCGGTGATATCAGACAAATTTACAGGATACCTGTGAATATTTTACCGAACAGATCGGTGATGGGACTATTTTACCGTACTACTGTAAAATGCGTTTGACAGCCACGCCGGCAGCTTCGAGCATCAGTTCTATTAGAATTTGCGCATCATCTCCAAGCAAGACTCTCTTGTACAGTGGCAGCAAGTGTAATTCCTGATCAGAAGGTCATGTATTCAATCCCATCATCGACGTTTTTTATGAAAATATTGTTTTTTGTGCTCGCATAAAATCGCCGTAAATTTGTAAAATTTACCATACGTTCAGTGATATTGAGAATTCATTTGTAAACAAACATACCGAACGTTCTGCGATTTTTACGGTAAATTTGTAAAAAGTACCGAACGTTCCGGTAATTTTGACAGATGCATTTTTCTGAGATTCACAGTATGTTCGGTGGTTTGAAAAATCACCGAACTTTTTACCGTACGTTCAGCTGTTGAGATTACGGTAAAATTTTACCGTAATCCGTCATTTTTTCTAAGTTTATAAACTTCCATTATATGTCATGTAATTCAGCATGACTCTGAGTGTTTACATGACATATAACACAAATTTACATGATACTTCATGTAAACCATCATAACACTAAGTTTACATGACGTGTTAATCTCATTATTTTTATCTGTGTATTACAATAAGATTCTGGGCGGATGGGAATTCAGCCCAGACATCCTCAGCATGGTACAAGGGATAGACGCGCGTTTAAGGCTTTGGTTGTACGGGTCTTCAAATCAAGTGTTGTATTTTGACCAGCTATATTCAGCATAAATCCTGATCTGCGCGTCGTCCTCTGAGCTGAGCTCAGAACTGAATCGAATCCAAGCTACCTATCAACCTACCCCGCCCGAATGGAAGACTCGCGCGGAAGAAGAACACCGTCTCGCTCGTTCGTCGCGCACATCGCGACGAAGAAGATAACGAAACACAAAAAAAATCGACGACAGCCGCGCGCGCGGACCCGGCAAAAACCGAAAAAAGTAGGTCGCCGCCACACTTTCACTTATTACATGAGCGACGAAATAAAACAAAACATACCGCGCTCGCGCGCACACCTCTTCCGACGCATTTACCTCGCGCCTGCCCCATCGCAAGCTCACAGCGACTATACGCGACTAGTGGGCTATTGCTGCAATACGACGACGCGACGACGCTACGATGATTGGTGGACACCACCAACACTGGCAGCGAGACGCAGACGCAGGGCGGATTCACGCATTCGGCATTTTGGCAATCGCTTCAACTGCGGGAGGCGTGGGGCCCACGAAAAAAAAATGCGAATTTTTCGTGCGTGGAGATGAAGAGGCGGACAAAATTTACGCAAAATTGGAATCGACGGAACGCAACGCAACCCAGCAGCGGAGGCGAATGACGGCGTCAGTGGCGGCGATGGAGTTGCGATTGCGCGCAGCATTGTCAATGGCAAACGACGCACGGGTGTTGTGTTGGTTCGTTCGTGGTTGGTAATTGAGGTTGATATTTGATGCGTTCGGCTGATGGCGAGCAGAACTAGGTTGAGATGAGATGCTTTATTTTTGAGCCAAATGTCAGCTGAAAAAATGCTGAAAATGATCTGCGAGCTAGCGAGCAGTGCAGATGGGGGATGATAATGTGTGAATGTTGATTTGTGCGTCATGTGACCCGCTTGAAAGTGGGTTTCAGACAGCTTATGCAACTTCAAATATCAACGATAAGGAGTGAACTTGGTGCTAAAATAGTACGTATCAATTTTGTATTTTCCCACAAAATCGTTGAAAACTAAACAATGTGGGCAGAAAACGTTGCATGAACAAGAAAAAAAAGATCGTATCAACGAAATCATATCGTTCAATGAAAATTTAAAAGAAAATAACATTCTGGCACAGTAAAAGCTGGATATTCAGATTCCATTGCGATCCATCAGGCTCTGCTCAGCAACTCTTATCCCTAACACCACGTCGAATCAGCCGGACTACGAGCAACCTTAGGGAGGATCGGGAAACCAACCCCGGTGGGAACTTTGATCCTAGCCTGACAGGGAAAAAGTGTTTCTGGAAACCTAAGCGTCTGCTGGAGGAGGTGCTCACAACAGCGTCTGATCCCCATGTTGGAGCGGCTGATCGACGTCCGGGTGTCCGGGAAAAACTCTAAGCTCCTGTGAACTATGGTGCTCCGGAAAGTTAGGTTTTGGCCGTAAAAATAAATATTGGAGCGAAGATTCTGCAACAGAAAAATACGAACCTAGATAAAGGCAAAGAATAAGAATATCAAGAATGTCCACTCCGCTGATGCTCGGGGGACACAACCGCAGCGCTATCTGTTGATGAAAGTTCAACCTTCATGCGGTAGTGTGCGTTACTGATTGTATGCGGATATCAAAACATACGCATACCACTTTCGCGTATGCCATATCACGAACACTGTTACAGAGCGCTTCCACCTTGATACGCTTAGAGTGCGCCACTTGTATTGTCGCTTGACGTTTGCATAGAAAAAGGCAAGAGTTGGCATTCTTTCTATTTTTATTCTTTGATAAAGGGCAACGATCCCAGCGAACAAAAAGGACTTGCGATTGGAAACTCGGTGCGTTGAACTGCTGATTTCTCAACTTCATTGGGAGCACCCGCATAATCGCCGATCTACATACATATTTTACAATGATAAATCTATACATTTAACTATCAAATGATCGCGCTGTTATATTTTGTACAAAACGTTGAAAAAATCTCGACTTTTGTACTCAACATTAACGTGATGCTGGCAGCGGTGGCCAGCTGACTGACTGAGATTAATTTGTCTTCAAGAATGTAGTAAGTGGTTAATGCAAGGATGTCATTCAGTATTTCTTTAGGCCCTCCTTCAGGAATTATTACAGTGTTGTCTCCGAGGATGCTTTTAAAAGTACTTCAGAGTTCTTCGAAAGATTCTTGCAAAGGCTTCAACGAGTATTTCGCGAAACATTTGTTCAGGAAGTCCACCAGCGGTTCTATCAATAATATCTCTGACCATTCATTTATATGGAAGATCATCCATTTCTCCAATCCAATTCTAGAGAAAATTACCACAAAAAAAAATTTAACAAAAAATACTACAAAAGTAATTGGCATGTATATAAGCAAAGGAACTGCCGGTCAAACTTTCAATGGACTCGTTGAAATGCCGTAGGACTTGCCTGATAAATTTCCAAAGCAATTACCCAAAGAATTCCGAAAAGTAATTCTGTAGATACACAGATAAAAATAATGAGATTTACACATCATGTAAACTTCAATTCAGTCATGTAAGCTTAGTGTTATAATGGTTTACATGATATATCATGTAAATTTGTGTTATATGTCATGTAAACACTCAGAGTCATGCTGAATTACATGACATATAACGGAAGTTTACATGATATTTTATGACTTTTACATGATATGTCATCTAAACTTCTGTGATACCCCACGCTCCAATTATGTGCATCATATGTCACAGAACTTTACACTCTTTTTTCGATCTGTGTATTTTCAAAAATAGTTACCTAAATCAATTTTAAATATTATTGCCGTGAAATTTCCAAAAGCGTTACCGAATCAAATTCCAAAGAAATTGCCGGAATAGTTAAAAAAAATTATCCAAAGAAAATTCCAAAAATGATCTTACATGAATTTCTGGATTAAACCCAATGGATTTACAAAGAACTCCGCAAAAGGTGATTCGAAAGATTTTTTCAGGTCGCAAAAACCTACAGGACCTACAGGAACTTCTCCGAATGAATTTCCAAAGCAAATGCAAAATGAATTAATTATTCAACTCCCGTAAGAATTGGTAAAGGGGTTTCCATAAGAGTGTTGATGTTATTCCCAAAGTTATTCCCAACAAATTAAAAAAATTAATAAAACCAGCGAAACCTTGCAGATGAAATTTTCTAAACAAATTTCCATAGAAATTAATATCTTAACAAATTCACAAAACCATTACTGCAGCATTTCCGAGAAATGATCAAAGAAGTTTCCAAAGGAATTGCCTAACAATTTCTCAAAAAAAATTGACTCAGATATTTAAATGATACTTCTAACGGAGATATTAAAAAAAATGACAATTTTTACCAAAGGAATAGTGAACTCAATTTAAGACACAAATGAGACAGTTTCTTTAAGTATTGCCAAAGAAAATTGCTTGAGGAATAACTGGGATTCTTTCAATTAATCCCTTAGGTATTCTTCCAAGGTTTCCATCAGGATTTGTTCTATTGAAACCTTTCAATAGTTTTTAGTCATAACACCCGTTTCGTCCGGATTCCCATCACGAAACTTCTAAAACTGTTTCATACGCTTTCATCTAGCATTTGTTCCATGTGAGGAAGTCCAAGAACTCTTTCTTAGATACCTTTTACAATTTATCTAGGAATAACTTCAAGGACTTCTTTACAAATTCCTCCAAGATTTCCTTCTAAATTTGCTACAGCGATTGCTTCGAGAACTCCTCCAAGCGTTTCTCAAGGGATTTCTTCAGTAATATGTATTCCCAAGAATTCCATAACAAAATTCTAAAAGATATCCACAAACGATTATCACTTTAGAAATTTTTGAGATGAATCCTCTAGGCATTCCTTCAAGTTTTTTTTTTCAAGAATTCGTTTTACAATGCTTCAAACGGTTTTTCTTGAAGTCCTTTCTAGGATTTGTTACGAATTCGTTCAAGTATTTATTTAGTTATACCTGCAGGAATTTCTTCAAAAATTCTTCCAATAATTGCCGTATGAAATCGTCCAAAGATTCCACAGGCGGTTTTCTTGAGTCCTCTTTCACAATTCGTTCAAGAATTCTTTGTTTCTTCGTTCAAGAAGTCAAGTAAAGATTCGATATTTTTCTCCAAGGATTTTTTCAAGCTACGTTTCAAAGATTCGTTCATGGAATTTTCAAAGGATTCCTGCCGAAATCTTCTTAGGGGTTCAACAGAAATTTCCCCAAGGCCCCCTGAAGAAATTCCTCCAAAGAAATATATAGGATATTTTTTGAAATCTATTGTTTAATTTGCTCCAAAGAATTTGAGAGGAATTCTTTGGGGTTTCCCCCATTGATTTCTTTGTGAAATAATCTAGGCATTTCATCATTAGTTCTTCGAAATTCCATTTGCTTTAAAAATTTCTTCAGGAATCCTTTACGTGAATCCTTAAAGTACTCCTAGTACTTTTAGTACTACTTCATAGTACTGTACTAACCCTTCAAAAATATCATCGAAGATACCTATAAAATCAATTTGAAAAGTTCTTTAGAAATTCCTTCAAAAACTCCTGCAAGCATTTCAGCAAGGATTCCGTCGGGAATTCCTCCAAAATTTCATTGAAAAATCTTTTAGAAAACAGGATCTATACAGGTATTTATGAAATTATGGAGATTTATGAAAGATATTTTCCATGACGAACTCCTGCAAGATTCCTTCTTGGAGAAATTTTTAATAGAACTCTTGGGGAAATTCCTTAAGGTTCATCTGGAAGATTCCTTGAAGGACTTCATGAAGGAATCTGCAGAGGTATTCCTGAACGAATGCTTGAACAAATTTCTAAAAAAATCTGAAGGATTTCTTGAATATTTCTTGAAGAAATGCTTGGAGGAGTTTCTGAAGGAATCATTATTGTAGGTGTTCCTAAATCGAAACTTAGAAGAATTTCTGAAGCAATCCCGGAAAAAAGTTCTCAAGTTAATCTTGAAGGAGTTTTTGTAGAAGTCTTTGAAGTAACTGCTAGATGAATCGTAAATATCCTCGAAGGCAAGGTAAGTATTTACTTTGCCCGAAGGAATTCCTGCAGAAAGCCTTCAAGGAATATAATAATAAGAGAAATACTCGATCAATAATTCTTGATGTACTCGTTGGAATACGTTGATTGCACTTATTTTTATATGAGAGCAAAAAAAACGACAAACTATTATTTTGAAGTGACATGTGTTCAGCTTTTAATTTTCATAAATGGGACCCCTGAATTGCAGCTTCTACTTTAAGCTAAGTCAACAGCTATGTTTAGTCCTTTGGTTAGGATATCACGGACGTTTTCATAATGCTTATATATTTTACTTCCATATCGCTACTAAACTTCGTAAAACTCAATTTTGATATCTTTTCTCGTATTTTGGGGTCCCTGTATTGATGAGTATTGATTAGTATGATGATTACTGTTTGTACAATCATCAAACTAATCAACATTTAACTAACTATGAACTACTTGAATAATATATGTACATTTACAATTGGCTTCTTTAACAATGTTGAGATAATACGATATTCTGAATCTGCATGCCAAACTGAGTCGAAATCCAAATTTTCATGAATTTTGGTGTCCGGGAACCTATTTAAAAATTAATTTGAAGTTTGTATGGGAGCGATTTGTCGTGACCTCGTCGCATTTTGTACTGGGCGGAGCTGTCAAACAGTTGCCCAGCTGTCAAAAGGTTATTTCAAAAAATCTCTTTGAAATTGATTTTAGGTACCGTAAAACGGGGTAACTTTGATAGCATTTAGGCGAATTTTCTTAATATTTTTCCATGTAACAGTATTTCCTCTAGTTTTATATTTTTAAAACAAGTACTGGAACATCAGTTATCAATTGCAATTGAAAGATTCGATAATCTTAAATATTTTGGATAACTTTTAGTTTTCCATATGAGCGATAATCACATTTTCATTTTGGGGTAACTTTGATAATGCCCTGAAAAACACATCGAATCTTGAAAAACAGTCACATATTAAAATCTAAGGAGTATGAACATGATGAGAGAAGCCTTGTAGAATATATCAGATACAATTTTTATATCAAAACATTGATTTTTTTACTAAATTCTAAATATAAAACGAGTTTGGGGTGTTCTGAGTGAAAAGTACAGTGAATTTAGCTATCAATAATTATTATCTTTGTAAAAGTATACGATTAACGGTACATCAACATATGATTACGTGCTATTCATGATGAGTTTTCTTTTTTTGGGTAGTTTTTGAATGTTTAATTAACAAATTTTGAACAACACAGATTTATCTACATGAAATTACAAGGGTATTGCATACTTTTAGGCGTTTATCGGTGTATGGAGATTTATGCCCCAATTTACAAAATTGCTTCCATTTCGTAAAAACACACTTCGTTAAGAGATTGAAGCCCAGATTTGGAAACTACTATGACGAATCTATCGAGAATGAAAGTCCATTTATTGAAAAAATAGTTGAAACAAAGTCGTACAGCAAATTGTTTGAGGGGGTTGACAAATGACAAAAATAACAATTTTTATTTTCTGCCCAAAAACTTTGATATAAACTCAGTTTCTATAAAAATACGTTTAAGATGGACTTTCATATGTATAGTTTTGATCTACGTTTGCCTTTTTCTTAACCGATAGAAGGAATCATAGTCATAAGATAAACTATACAATGTCTGTCTGACTATCAATGTTACCCGCATTATCAAAGATACCCCGTTTTACGGTACCTAAATAAAGTTCTGAAAATCTGAAAAAAATCATAGTGGTTCAAAAAAGGTGCTCTTACGTATAAAATCAAAAAATCAATACAGTTTTCAAAATTTAAAAACCCAATTGTTAATAATAGGACTTCAAATTAGCCATCTGTGTTCTTCATTCCAAAAATACTTGATAATCACGAAGGGGCCTCACTTACCTATCAGCAGATCTGCAAGTATTTAACTTATACTTATAGGAAACTTCCGTTATTTAACCCTAGTCGTGCATTGGGGTCATTATAATCCATACGGTACGCTGAACGTATACTACATCATTGTAGTGAGCGTCTGCTATTGCACGAAGAGGGTTGAAGAACTTAATTCAAACTAGTGTTAGAAACCTTCTCTGATTTGGAGGCCCCTGATTTAGGGGGCCCGGCTGACGAATGAAAACGGCCTACGACTCATCGATTTCGCTGCTTCCAAAAACATGGCCATACGTAGCATCTTTTTCACACAACCCCTCTTTTCATTACACCTGGAGATCACCACAGCGGACGGAATCGTAAATCGACCATGTTTCTATGACATTATCGACGTCAGCACCTGTTAGAAATCCCAGGAATCACTCTTACAAAAACTTTGGAATCGCAGGAAGGTTCACAAAGGTTTCAGAGTGTTCAAAAAAGAAGTTTAAAACGGGTCTCAGTTGGGGTCTGAAAAAAGTTTCAGTTCATCTGCTGCCCTACAGTTTTATTTCCGAAGGAAATTAATAAGTTCTTCCGAAGGAATAACTCGTATTTTGTTTGTTTGGAGTGGGATTCGATGCCAGGTCCTCGGCGTGCATGTCACGTGCTTTAATCATCACATCAGGTCCACTCCTCAACCAACAGGTCCTCCCATCATGCTGTACTACTTCCACATCAATGTATAGCACTATAGCAACATGACTACTTTACAATTGATTGTCCCCATTCTCTGCACACTACCATCATCATCACGGTCTTTGCGGAATTCCATATTGCCCCTGCTGCTGACCCAGAATACCGCGCATCTCGCCAATTGCCATTTCATTGTGAAATAATCCGTGCAAAAGCCGTGAATCCATACGGTACGCTCTCGCAGTCAGTCACAGACAAAACCAACAAATTCCCTAATTATTGCGCGTTCAAAATGATGGTGATTCCCACTGCATTGATTGATGATGATGGCGCCCGGCTTACTGCACTTTTCTGCGCCGATCGGTCGATCGATCGCAGTCGATCATCATCGCATCGGTGCAACAACATTGCTCATTATTTCTCCAACCCCGACCATCATCGCGTCGTCATATTTGCTCATTGAATCTTTTCGGTTGTTCGCGTACTCGATCTTTCCAATAAGTGGATGGATGAGTCAATCGTCCGTCTGTCGTCAAGAGAAGTGACCACAGAATCTGGTTCAATCGGACCAGCCAGCAGGCTGTTTCGTCAAAATCAATCATCGATTGCTGCTGAAGCGGGGAGTCGGACTCGGAGATCCATCAGCCATCAGCAATGCGGCGCGGCTTGTTGCCGCTTCGCAATCTTTCCCTCTATCTCGCGCCACGCGCTAGTAAATGGCTCTCACGCCGCAATCTACCAGGCAGCCAGGCTGAATGGCGATCGAAAACTATTGCATTATCGGGTAATTCAATTTGATAATGTTTGTTGTTATTTGCTGTTGCAGGACCCCGAGCGCCGAAGCGGCAGAAGGGTATTCAGCACGATCATGCTGAGGGTGACGGGTTCGATACCCGATATCGCTCTGAATCTGGCCAATATTTTCAAAGTGATACCTGCTGAGGTGGAATTGAGTGCAAAAAAGTTTTTTTTTCAACACAGCGGAGTTTAATAGTTATGTATGTGACGAGTTGCAAAAAGTTGATTTTTTCAGCACGAGTCGTACATTTATCCAACGAGGCTTGCCGAGTTGGATAAATACGAAGAGTGCTGAAAAAAGCGAGTTTTGCAACGAGTTCCATACAAAATTTTATGCAATGATTTTTTCATAATGCAACTCATTTGAGTTGCATAATGTTCATAATGCAACTCAAATGAGTTGCATTATGAACATTATACAACTATTTTTCATTATACAACTCATTTCAGTTGCATAATGAACCAGTTCGGAAAAAATGGCCATTATAATACCAAAATGAGTTAGATAAAATATAAATTATGATACTGAATTGCATAAAAGACATTATGTAATTTTTCTGACAAAATAAAATGACGGAAACGTGTTGTATGGTTTAATTTGATCTTAAGCTGTACGTGAAGTCATAAAATTGAGTAATAATTTTTCTGTATTTACATGAATTATCCCGGTTAGGCGACATATTTTTCTGATAAAACTCTGTGTTCCTGATGATTCCTCCAATAGGGCTAACCCTCCTGAGGTAGTCATAACTGAGCTCATGATAGAACTAGCGGTTTTATCACAGCATTTTTTTGGTTTATGTTACGGCCACGAAATCTTTTGTTGGTTTTATGCATTGCCTCACAGTTTTGTGTATTTGTTTACAAAAAAAATCTCCCCAACAATAACTGCAAATGCAAGTTTTATTGAAATGGTATATAATAAGTGATAAAACCAATTCATGTCTACTTGTAAGTCTTTAATTGAAGATGTTTATAGCAGAAGTTATATGATAGTTTTATGGAACGCCAAAGGTTCAAAGTAAAAAACTACCACATAAAACTAATTTAGAACAGCTAGCTTTTTGACATGCTCGTATAAAGCCAGGATAAAACATGAATAAACCTTCAAGGCATGCTGATTGTTACTTGGGATACTTGGAAATCGCCCTATTTATACAGAATTCCTAAGGTGTACGAAAAAATTCGTTATTTCTAAAAAAAAATGGCAAAACTTGTAGAATTTTTTGTTGTGAAGATGTTACAAGATCTGCAAGTTTTATTTTTTGAGAAATTGCAAAGGTATGTGGGAATTTCTGTGAAAGAAACTTTCTGGCAATCATATGTGGATAGTTTTCCTAAAAAACTATGTAGTGAACAGGATTTACTTATACTTGAGTAGAGCATTTTGTTTTTAATTCATAGTGGGATTTCTTCATGGAGTTTACAGTCAACACATGGAAAAGTTCTTGTAAAAAGTTGTGAACAAAAATCAGATAGTGTAAATGCGGAAACACCTGCTGACATTTTGACGATATTCTTTATACTGGAAAAACTTGTAATTAGAAGGCACGAAATGTTGCTAATTGACAAATTTTGAGATGAAATTTTGGGGCTGCAAAACGGTGAGTCGATAAGGAGAGCGTCCAACATAGCTCTGGTCCTCACAAGTTCCTACCTCATGCTTCCACGGGTCAAGCGATGACACAGACCGCCAGCGTACCCGAGCAGAAGAGAATAGCAAAATAATAACTACAAAATAACATAACCTGTTTTTATATCTTGTTTTGTTATTATTAACTTATCAAGGAATTACTTTACCATAACATGTTTTGTTGGACTATCTTATTTTGTTATTATCCAGCTACTGATATGCACCCATTAAACATTATTTGAATAACGTGTTTTGTTATGGAGCAAACTAAGTTATTATTGTCATATTGAGAGTGTACAAATATTTGATAAACAATACACAACAATAACAAGTTTTTAAATTGTAACTACAACATTGAAGATTTACGTTCTTTACAGCATTCAATACATATTACCTAATAATTCTAATTATTATTCTTGTCAGCTTATTATTTGATGAACACATCGAAAATTATGTCCTTTTATTATTTTTTGTTTCCAGTTACATATAGTCGTATTCATGCCATATAAAATCTCAGAATGTTGGTGGATTAGTAGTTCCTCGGAAATAGTTAGATTCATATGTTATAATTCGCAATAAGGATAACTCTATCCAAAAAAATTACTTTTAGTTTGTTATTAATAACTTTTGGAGATCAAAATTTGTTATTGAAATATTTTCTAAATTCATTGTTATTAAGTTGTTATTGGCACAAACAAAACATATTATCAAATTGGTCTTCCAGGAACATTTTTTTGTTATGATATTTGTTATTTTGCCGCTTATGACACGCAAGTTTATAACAGAATATGTTATGTTAATAACATTAAAATAACTTATTTCATTATTCAGTTATTTTGCCAAAATAACGCATTTTGTTATGCGACTGTTATTTTCTTCTGCTCGGGTAAGAGTTGTGTGCTTAGCTGGTAGTGCAGCCTGAGCACTGTTGTCTTTCTGACTTCAGCAAGATTGAGGAGGTACGACCCGAGCGTCTGTTCACCAAGGAGCTGCGGCTCAAACGGCGTCTGTTCTGGCATCCAGCGGCTGAGTAAGAAACGCTGCACCACGCCCAGCCAGATCCTAGGTGGTAGCCCCATCAGCATGGTCGTCCCAGTGTTGGTTGGAACGTTAAACAGACCTGGCACGATGGCCCTCCGGCGATACAGAAGTGATGGCGTCGGCCCAATAAGCCACCCGTAAAAATCCCCATTGCGAATAACATAGGAGAAAATACGACTCGATACAATCGGCAGACCCACGCGACGAAAACAGGACTACGATTGGAAACTTGGAACATGAAATGAAAGTCACTACGTTTCGCAGGATGTGACAGGATAATTTACGACAAACTACATTCCCGCAACTTCGACATCGTGGCGTTGCAGGAACTTTTTCGGACTGGACAGAAAGTGTGGAAAAGCGGGCATCGAGCGGCTACCTTCTACCAAAGCTGTGGCACCACCAATGAACTGGGAACAGGATTTATAGTGTTGGGCAAGATGCGACAAGGTGTGATCGGGTGGCAGCCGATCAACGCAAGGATGTGCATGTTGAGAGTTAAGGGCCGTTTCTTCAACTACAGCATCATCCACGTCCACTGCCCACACGAAGGGAGACCCGATGACGAGAAAGAAGCGTTCTACGCGCAGTTAGAGCAAACATACGATGGTTGCCCGTCGCGTGACGTGAAAATCGTTGTCGGCGGCATGAACGCGCAGGTAGGAAGGGAGGAAATGTACAGACCGGTAATCGGGCGAAACAGCCTGCACGCCGTATCGAATGCTAACGGCCAGCGATGCGTAAACTTTGCAGCTTCCCGTGATATGGTAATCCGAAGCACCTTCTTCCCCCGCAAAGATATCCACAAAGTGACCTGGAGATCACCCGACCACCAAACAGAAAACCAAATCGGCAACGTTCTAATCGACGGTAAACTCTTCTCGGATATAACCAATGCCCGCACATACCGCAGTGCGAATATAGATTTGGATCACTACTTAGTCGCTGTATGCATGCGCTTAAAGCTTTCGACAGTTGCAGTGGCCCTACCAACGAGCAGCTTGGCGCAGCTACACTTGAAGATGGCTGGAGGGACATCCGATCCGCCATAGGTAGTACCTCGGCTACAGCACTAGGCTTCGCGACTCCGAATCACAGAAACGACTGGTACGACGGCGAATGTGAACAGTTGAAAAACGAGAAGAATGCAGCATGGGCGAGAATGTTGCAACACCGTACGAGAGCGAACGAGGCACGTTACAAACAGGCGCGGAACAGGCAGAACTCAGTCTTCCGGATGAAGAAGCGCCAGCAGGAAGAACGAGATCGGCGAAGCGATGGAAGAGCTGTACCGCGCTAAGGACACACGAAAGTTCTACGAGAAGCTGAACCGCTCGCGCAGAGGCTTTGTGCCACAAGCTGACATGTGCCCAGATAATCACGGAAATATTCTCACGAGCGAGCGTGAGGTGGTCGAAAGGTGGCGGCAGCATTACGATGAGTACCTCAATGGCGACGTTGCAAGCACCAAAGGTGGCGTGGTAACAGATCTAGGAGTATGTGCGCAGGACGAAAGATTTCCAGCCCCTGACCTCCAAGAGATTGAGGAGGAGGTCGGCCGGTTGAAAAACTACAAAGCCGCTGGAGCACATCAACTACCAAGCGTGCTCCTGAAATATGGTGGAGAAGCACTGGTGAGAGCACTATTCTGGGTCATTACCAAGATTTGGGAGGAGGAAGTATTACCGGAGGAATGGATGGAAGGTATCGTGTGTCCCATCTACAAAAAGGACGACAAGTTGGATTGCTGGAACTACCGCGCGATCACACTACTGAGCGCTTCCTACAAGATACTCTCTCAAATTTTATGCTGCCGTCTATTACCGATTGCAAAAGAGTTCGTGTGGCAACATCATGCTGGATTTATGGGTGAACGGCGAACGCGCTACAACGGACCAGATGTTCGCCATCCGCCAGGTGTTGCAGAAATGCCGCGAATACAACGTGCCCACACATCACTTGTTCATCGATTTCAAATTGGCGTATGACACAATCGATCGAGAACAGCTATGGCAGATTATGCACGAATACGGATTCCCGGATAAACTGATACGGTTGATCAAGGCGACGATGGATCGAGTGATATGTGTAGTTCGAGTATCAGGGACACTCTCGAGTCCCTTCGAAGCTCGCAGAGGGTTACGGCAAGGTGATGGTCTTTCGTGCTTGCTGTTCAACATTGCGTTAGAGGGTGTAATAAGGAGAGCGGGGATTAACACGAGTGGTACGATTTTCACGAAGTCCATTCAGCTGGTTGGTTTCGCTGATGATATTGATATTATAGCACGTAAATTTGTGACGATGGCGGAAACGTACATCGGACTAAAGAGTGAAGCCAGGCGAATCGGATTAGTCATCAATGTGTCGAAGACAAAGTACATGATGGCAAAGGACTCCAGAGAGGAATCACCGCGCCCGCCACCACGGATTTATATCGACGGTGACGAAATCGAGGCGGTTGAAGAATTCGTGTACTTGGGCGCACTGGTGACCGCTGACAACGACACCAGCAGAGAAGTTCAGAGGCGCATTGTGGCAGGAAATCGTGCTTACTTTGGACTCCGCAGAACTCTACGATCGAATAAAGTTTGCCGTAACACGAAGGTAACTATCTATAAAACGCTGATTAGACCGGTCGTCCTCTATGGGCATGAAACATAGACCCTACGTACAGAGGACCAACGCGCCCTTGGAGTTTTCGAACGGAAGGTGTTGCGTACTTGGAGACTTGGGGAAGACGAATAAACCACCAGCTGCATCAGCTGCTGAGAGAACCAACCATCGTCCATTCCGCGATAATCGGGAGGCTACGGTGGGCGGGTCACGTCATCAGGATGTCGGATAGCAACCCGACTAAAATGCTTCTCGAGAGTCATCCGACCGGTACAAGAAGACGTGGAGCGCAGCGAGCTAGGTGGGTCAACCAAGTGGAGGACGATCTGCGGACCCTACGCAGAGTGCGGAACTGGAGACAAACAGCCATGGACCGTGTGGAATGGAGAGGGCTACTACGTAAAGCAGAGGCCACCCCGGCCTTAGCCTGATTGGTAAGGTAAGTAAGGGGACCATATCACCTAAGTGACTCCTAGGATGCACACCTTACCTACAAATACTCCTTCCCGTGACAACTGTGAAAATGCTGTGGATGCCACGTTTTCTAGTAGCAACGGTTGTCGAACTAACATTCCTTCCCTTTCCCGATGACTGTAAGGACGTGGCCGGCGCTATTATAAACATTCAAATATTGAACTCTCAAATTGTGCACATTGAGGATGTGCACGATTCATTGGTTCTTTATGCAAGTTCTATTGTTCTGGTCAATCACGGAGTAGCAACTACGATGTGTACGGATATCTTTGCTTTGCTATAATTTTCTATATCGAAGAGTACCTGTAGTTCAATTTCGACGATGACTTGGAAATTTGAGTACATTCTTTTCCCGGTAGTACCGAAAAATTAAACGCGACAGAACGCATTTTGTGACTTACACCTCCCTGCCCTGGTCCAATAATATTCCTTTCGATAAGCCTCCACAACCGCGCAGACAGTAGTAGAGGCAAATCACGTGTCGTGACTAAGAACCAAACAATTCAGGGGGCTCGCGCATTTGGTCGCCTCCTCGAGAACTTTACATACAAACACACTCACTGGCTCGATTTGACTTTATCTTTCACATCCATCACCCACCCGCACCTAGTGGTCGGTTCATCATAATACCTACAACATGCAACAACACAATGCAATTCAATGTGTGATCGTCGTCGTTTATGGCAGATTGACATCGATTTTTGTACTGCTGTCGCTGGTGTGCTTATTATCATCCCATCATACAACCAGTCAGTGGACCAGTGAGAACCATTCTTCTGGCTTCCACACAGCCTAGTAGCAAGCGAGATGCGGGAGGCACATCCAAGCCATCAGATCGCAGTAACTCACGGTCATTGCGCGCGCGGGGGACTCTCGTCGTCGTCGTCGTCGATTTCGTTCGATGAAGAAAAAATAAATTCTCGCTAATGTGAGTAACGCGAAACGCGCTCTTGACGTTTGAGTTAGTGAATCGCTTTGCCGGGCTCGGCTGCTGCTGCCGCTGTTGACTGGTTGGTGGTGGTGGTGGTGGTCGGTACCTTCGAAAGTAGGTTAGTAGGACGCCTCGTAGTAGTATAGTATACCACTCTCGCACCAACAACCAGCAGCAGCCGCGGCCGCGACTCAGTCCGCGTCAACCTCCCACCATCCGCCACCGCCATCGTTGCTTTTTTTGTCGCTCGTTAAAAAACGTTACTAACTACCAACTACTAGAGGAGGTGACTCCACTCTCGTCTCCCCGTTGTTGCTTATGGGTTGGTGTGCTCTTCGTCTCCCTTGATCTAGGCCTTTGATGTTGTAATAGCTCGATTGGGCCCCGCGTCTCTCGTCAAGCGAGCTTACTTCAGCCAGCGCAGTCAACTTGCCGCGCGCCGCCGCCCCCAACTGCGCGAGCGAGTTGCAGCAGCTCGCGGTTCCGACCGGATTGAAGCTTGTAGTAATAGCAAGCCAGCCGCGCACCAAACGAAACGGAAAGTGATGAAGAAACGGAACGGAAAAAATCGCAAACACCTAGACACCATACCAAACGAAAGGGAAAATTTTTGGGTTTTGGTCGGTGTGCTATGGTCAGAAAATCTAAATTAATTACAGCTCCGAAAAATAAAACAATAGCGATATGAACCAGGAAAGGGCTGAAAATTGAGATAATAAAGATATTAATAATTTAAAAAAATGTACAATCATCTACAAATAAAGTTTTAATTGCTTTCATGCGGAACACAAATTTTTCAAGCTTGTTGTCCGGCATTCTTGCAACATACCCTGCCCACCACCGTATCCTTCCAGCTGCGGCAACCATCTGGATGACGGACGCGCCGTAGAGTACGCAGCGAGCTCGTGGTTCATGCTTCGCCGCCACACATCGTTCTTCTGAAGTTGATTAACAAGAAACAGGCCTTTTGACCTGGTATTCACGGCATTTCTGGAGGATTTACCGTACGGTGAAGATCTGGTTCGTTGTCGCCTGGCCGTCGTTGAAGCCGGCTTGATAGATTCTCACTTACTCATTCGTTTTAGGTGACAGACGATGATCCCTAGTGATCTGGGATCAGTGCTTGCAAAATGAAGCGTTTTCCCCTGGACGAAGCAAAATTTGCTCCTCTTTGACCGACGCTGTTCAACCCAGAGCGGTAGCTGTATACCTTCATTGGCTAACATGGTTCAGAAGCAAGTGGGAGCATGAGCAATCAATTTTATTACTGAGAGTGAGAAACGGTGGTTCATATGCGTGGTGGCTCTCTGAATCTTTCTCTTCGCCGGCGTATACGGCAATGAATATACTTAGTTTTTATCCCGTTATAACAGTGCAAATAACATAAACTCAAATTAAATCGATTACAATAGTCATGTACAACATTCTCATACCAACAGAATGATTGTTTTTACAAATTTTGAGCAACAAATAAAACCACTGAATCATTTCCCCATCTTCACACTCACCGCAGCAACTGAGCATGAACGATCACCAGTCAGTTTGCTTCACAAGCGAATCGACCGATGAGGAACAGCAGTCGCAGTTGGTTCGGGTTTTCTTCGTTCCCTTTGCGCATTCGTTCGTAGTGGTTGCTGGCGCTGATAACTGGTCGTTTTCTTCATATTCACTCAATTTCAAGCGCTGTCTGGGATAGCACTTTGTAGGTGGCAACCCCTTCCTTCTACTCCCCTGATAGTTGTTCGATTTCCCAGATCCGGTGCACACAGGTGGCAAATTTTCAGGGCCCGTCTTGATGAGTTCAGCTGCGATACCATCTTTACCGCCAAGCAACACACATGTTATATAAAAGTTACGACAGCGCAAGTTCTGGTTGTATAGAAGTTTATTTTACGTTATTTCAACACAATGTTAAAATTACGTCAAATAAACTTCTATACAACCAAAACTTGCGCTGTCGTAACTTTTTTATAACATGTGTGTTGCTTGGGGGTAGCTTGTTGGTTTCGAGCTGGTGAATGGCATCCTTAACTTCCTTCAGCGTGAGAGTTCCGTCCTTTGTTGAACTAGCGTAGTCGTTTGCTCCATTTCCGTGGTCTCCTATGCTAACGTTCTTCATACCACTCAGATGTTCATAGTAGTTTTGCTCCCACTTTTCGATCACCTCACGTCCGTCCGTCAGGAGACTCCCGTCCTCATCCCTGCATAATTCGACTCGCGGCACGAGCCCGTTGAGCTTCTGTTAGAACTTCCGTGTTTCTTAAGAACGGTACAGCAGCATTGGCGGAGCCAGCTTTTTTTCTTACTCACTCTCCTAAACATTCACGAGAAAGATCGAGATGAAAGAGGAGTCAAGCTTAGAGATGGAGAATGAGGAAGAGTGCAGCTGAGCGGACACAAGCCAAAACAAACCCACTCGTAAACAACAGGGGCCCGAGAATATTCGCACTTCTTTATTCGTGAGTAAACGAAGCTGACAAGCACTCGCATGTGATTCGCAAAGCTTCGCTGAGTTTTTTTTTGCGTTTTGACAAAAAAACGCATTTTTTCGACTGACAGTACTGCTTTTCAGGAACAATGAAGCATTCCTAAAGCATTCGTTTATGATGGAAAACACTGGATTTGCTATTATAACCAAAACAAAATGTACTTCCAGCACCTCCACTATTTCTTCATGAATAAAAACTCATGAGTGTTTTTGTTTTCGTTTTGCTTATTACTCACGAAGCAGGCGGGTGCGAATAAACTCACATATCTGTTTACTCTCGGAATCGTGAGTAAGCGTTGTGCTGACTTTTCTCTCGTCAAATGCTTCATGATGAGAGTAATTCCATCACTGGGCAAGCTGCCTCCCCTTTTGCCTTTATCTTTCTCGTGTATGTTTAGGAGAGTGAGTAAGAAAAAAGAAAATGCTGACTCCGCAAGTGCACAGCAGTTTCTGTGTTATGTGTTCGCACTACGCTTCTTCCAGGCGTCGTTTTATCTCCCGAAAGAGGCAGATCTGCTGTTTACGCTTCAGAATGTTCTGTCGGATTCCTTGCTGCAGCATTACCGACCTTCAAAATCGCTCCGCATTCTTCGTCGAGCCATTCGTTTCGTCGACTCCATTCCACGTACCTGATGATGGCCTGGACTGCATTGTTGATGGCTGCCTTTACTGAAGTTATTCAAAGGGGGGACTTCGAGTTTTTGCGTGTATTCTGAGGCACCATCTGCGTGATTCAGCCGCTCTTGGCTGTACCGTGGCAGTCACCGGTGCCGTACATTTTAGTGACGGAGGGTTTTTTGCGCGGCTTGGATGTTAACGGATGTGCGGAGCCAATGTTAGTGTTTCGATGGGTCCTGACGTCGATTATGTCGGAGGAGTATGGCGATAAGAGGGACTGTACGTACAATAGGTATTTGTCCTCATCAGCGCTTTCTGTGGGCTGAACACGTTTATGATGAAATTTAAGAATCGGCCCTTGATCTTCAACCTGCTCGTTCTTTCGTCGATCGGCCACCAACCGATCTAGCGCTACTGCATATCGACCATCACAATGAAAGCTTTTCCCTGCTCATTCACACAGATCGAAAAAAGAGTGGACAATTCTGTGATATATAATGCACATAATTGGAGCGTGAGATACAATAATGTTCCGATTTTATCACGCCCTCCGCATGTCAGTCCTTTAGTTTTCATTAATTTACTGTTACATTGAAGAACAAGTGTTTCCTCTCTTTTTCAAGATGAATGTTTGCAACGTTTAAAATATTGAAAATGTGTATAGATTTTGTAGTATATTTATTTAAAAGCATTTTTGCAAAGGGGCGTGATAAAATCGGAACAATACTGTATCACAAAAGTTTACATGGTATATATTGTAAACTTCATGAAATATCATGTAAGTTTCCATTATATGTCTCGTAATTCATCATGACTCTGAGTGTTTACATGACATATAACACAAATTTATATGATATATCATGTAAACCATCATAACACTAAGTTTACATGACTAAAATGAAGTTTACATGACGTGTAAATTTCATTATTTTTATCTGTGTATGTTTTCATGCATGGTAGTTGAAAAATACCCTGTGATCGTTTAGAGCCAGTTATTTCTCACTTCTTCCATTGAATGTGAATTTCCTTGATCATTCGTACTGGGAGTCCGGAACCAAACGCATCCTAAAGTAAGCTCATCCTAATGTTGGATGATTCTCGCAAATTGTTGGACGTTGGCAGTTTAATTTATCTTTGGCAAACATATCCCATTTTTATTTTTATTTTCATGGGAGTTTCAAAGAAGCTTCAGAGGAGCTCCAGGGGCTCCAGGTAGCTTCCAGCGAAGTTTCAGATATGTTCCAAACCCGTCTCTTAAGCTTGAGCTTGATTGACCGCTCGTGGATGCTACTCCAGTATCGTTACACCAGCTACACTCACACAATGACTCAATGAGGTATCTGCTGGGAACAAGCAGGCATCTTCAGTGTGTGAGCGTCGGTGATCTTCTATTTTTAGACGACGGTGGCGCCTGCTACGTCAGGTAGCATGTCAAAAATGTGGGGAAAGAGAAGAAAGTGTTGATTGCAATCATTTGTATCCACATCAGACCGAATATACCTCTGCATCTGCACAAGCTCATGCGGTTGTCGGAGTGTTGGTGGGATATGGTTGACAAATGGTTCAGACATTGGTGCGTGGATGACAGGCGTAACGTGATAGAATTGTGTGTTTTATTATTCTGAAGCTTTGCAGAACAGTTCGCATGATTGCATAACTCTTAGACGTTGTATGATAGATTGACACTGTGCTGTGAAAGTTAGGAAGAAAGGGAAATTGCTATTTTTAATCCGTTTCTGTTCTAGCGATGGCTATAAACATGTGAATATAAATGAGTTGTATATGTAGAGAGAAGGGAGAAAGAACATAGAAAGATACAAAGTAGGAGGAAAAGGACGGGCCAGGGAATGAGCTCAGGACCAGCTGCATACGAATCAGAAGCGGTAGCCACTAGACCACCAAGCTCGTCTAACATTCGAAGCAATAGCAGAATCTTGATAAAAATTCTTGATAAAAATTCGTCATAGAATTTGAAAACCCCATGTAAAATAACAATTCTGTAAGAAGTTTCGCAAAAACTTACGTCACAGATTATTCCCAAAAGCGTTAGAAAGTAATCTAAGCAAAAACTTTTTGGAGAATTCCGTCAATAGTTTTACTAGATAAATATTTATGGAAAATCATTTCTTTTTCTGAAACTAAACTTCCAAAACACATACATTTTCATAGTTTTTTTTTCTGTGCTCGTGTACGTACACATTGCAACTCATGTATGCAACTCATACCACCCTGGATAAGCATTGAAAGAAGCCGTATTTCAGCATTATATCTACACTCCACCTGCTGTTCTATCATAGCAGTTCGACTGCTAACTGTAGTAAACTAGCAACTGAACTGCTATTGAAAATGTGACAGCTGTTGCGTAGCATACAAAATGCATGATCTTTTGGGGTCTTAAGCAAAAAATACTATCCTGCACGATTGAAATTGCACAAATCACCTCTTTTTGAAGCGCAGAGTGAAAAAAAAGGAAAATGTGACAGAGATAGACATACAGTGAGAAAAGATGTGCGGAATAGGGTGACGTTATGTATTATCGGCAGGTTTGTTCTCTACGTCATTAGGGGTTTTTGTCGGCCAAATTTGCTAAAACTTAGTCGTCAAATTTAGCTTGGTGGGGAAGGATTTGAGGCCAACTCGGAGTTCAACAGCTTTCAAAAAACCCTCCATGACGAAGAGAACAAAACTGCCGAAAATACACAATTTTCCCTATTACACATATTTTTATTTTCATTTTCTATAACTGTAAAGGAGCATTTTAACTGCTTATTGGTTACCTGGACATCCTTTACGTTACTGATTGCTCACTTCTCATTTCTAACTTTTCACTTTTCAATGTTTCGAATTCCTCGCCCTTCATTTTTCATTTCTCATCACGGATTCCTAACCACTCACTTCTGATTGTTCATTGGTCACTTCTCACACCGCACTAATTTACACTCCTCGCATCAGACTGATTCACTTTTACATACATTCTATTTTTCAATGCTCATTCCTGCTTACTTCTCACACGCTGCTCACCCCCCATACTTCACTATTCCCTCTTTATTCCTCACTTCTCACTCCTCAATTCATCACACTCCTCACACTTCACGTTTTTCTGCCGATTATTTACATTTTGCTTTTCACTGCTCCATACTTTTCATTGCTCAGTCCTCACTGCTCTCTAATCACACTCTTCACTGCTCATTCTTCACTCCACACTACTTGTTTCCCAATCCTCTATCTCCACTTCTCACATTCACTCACTCCTCACCTATCACTATGCACTGCTCACTAATCATTACTCCCTCCATATATTTGATTGTTCAGTCCTCACTGCTCAAATCTTACTTTTCACTGCTCACTCCACACTATTTACTTCCTACTCCTCTCTTCTCACTTCCACTCACTTCCCACATCTTACTTTTTCACTGCGTATTCCTTACAGTGCAGTTCTCATTCTTCACTGCTCTCTTCTTACTTTTTAATGCTCACTACTCACTGCTTCACGCTCCTTACAGTTCATTCCTCATTGCTTACTTCTAACTCCTAACTTTACACTGCGTACTTTTCACTTCTAAATTTTACTGCTCGTTCCTTTCTACTCTTCTCAGTACTCACTGTTCATAGCTCACTTATCACTCAGTATTGCCCACATCTCACTCCTCACTCTTCACTGCTTGCTCACTCCTACTATTAACTGCCCACTCTTCGGTTCTCACTGCTTCACACTCTTCGCTCCTCATTTCACACTCTTCATTATTTACTGCTCACACCTCACTAATCACATATCACTCTTCCTTTATCACGCCATATTCCTTACGCATCACTCGGCAGTGCTCAATAGTCACTTCTTACTGCCCACACTCTGCACGTTTCACAGATTACTCCTCACAGTTTACTTAGATGTACTTCTCATTCCACATTTTACATTTCTCACTTCGCGTTAAGTACTGTTCCTTTGAATTCCACTAAGAATTTGCATACTTTGACAGATACGTATTTCGACCTCAACTGTAAGGTCGTCTTCAGTGTCTTGTACTTGACTCGACTGTCGAGTCGAGTCAAGTACAAGACACTGAAGACGACCTTACAGTTGAGGTCGAAATACGTATCTGTCAACGAATGCAAATTCTTAGTGGAATTCAAAGGAACAGTACTTAACGCGATTTTCTTTTTATTTACAGATATTCCCCTAACAAGCCCAGGTTAATCATCATCATTTCTCACTTTTCTTTCTTCATCGTATTTGTGGTGCAACTTTTTATGCTTACTAAGCGCAGGACAACTTTTGAGAAAAAAAAGAACATCAGCCAGCTTATGCCGAAAAATCGAACATTGGACAGCTTATAATGACAAAACGGACAAATTGAATTTTTGTTGTTTTTAAGGAGTAACCGAACAAAGTATACTAAGTGAGATAGATTTTTAAAAGTACATAGACTTAAAAACAGACCATTAGGATATAAAAAGTCAAGATCGTCAGATAGTAACATGGGACAACTGTGCTACACGCTGCAGTTTGGTTTCTAAACAACGGTGCAACATTTGATTGCGATCGGTTGCGCATTACAATTGAAGTTTATTGTATTGAATTTGACATGAAAAAACGTGCATTTTTGTTTTTTTTTGCAAAAAGGGCTCGAGTTTGTCTGAAATCATGTATACAATGATGCAAAAACAACACCATAAGATATTACGAAGAGTTTTGTTGAAGAATTCAAAGCAATTCGATGCTAGTAAAAGTAGTTATTTTTTCGAACTGCCTGAATGTGTTTTGGTTTAAACATTCAGAAGAATTTTGGTTGGAAATCGACTGGAATACTTATAGTGCATGGATATTAGGGTGTCCCAAAATTGCACATGGTCAAAAAGCTTGGGGACTCACCCTGCAAATGATAACTACGGGTGTGAAAAACAAACTTTTGTATGACGGCAACTTTCAGTAATGACGTTTAGAGATTTTTGAAAAATTGCAATATCATACAATTATTTTTAACCGTACAAAATTGGCAATACCCACCATGTTTTATATTTTTTACAGCTTGATATAGATCCAAACTACTTGGGAAAAATAAATTAACGACATGTTTTGCAGGAAACTTTTTGATCTATGTGTTTGAATTTACAAAAAAATGTCATTTTTTCATATACTGTGCATTTTATTCATCAAAAAACGTATCTCAACCTATTGCTAATATAAAACAATTTCCATAAATGATATCACCATTACTCCTAAACACATAGATAACAAAAACTTGTTGAGCATACGAGATTTTTTACTTTGTATGTGTTTTTGGGTAGTTCTTATGTGACATAAAAAAATCAAATTTCACCCAAAAGTAAATCGTGAATAACTCTAAAACGGATAGTAAAAACGCCATGCTGTCTTCGTTTTTACTCATAAAATTTCCTATCTTTTTATGGAAATTGTTTTAAATTAGCATTAACTTGAGGTACTTTTTATGATGGGTAAAATGCAAAGCATAAAAATACCAATTTTAGTAAATTCAAAAAATCAGTATCCAAAAGTTATCTGCAAAACATGTCGTTAAATATTTTTCCCAAGCAGTTTGGATCTTTATCAAGCAGTGAACAATATAAATATGGTGGGTATTGTTAATTTTTGAACGGTAGAAAATATTTGTATGATATTTATTACAAAAATGGCAATTTTTTTAAAAAATCTCGCCGGGGCGATCTCTAAACGTTATTTTTGAAAGTTGCCGTCATACAAAAGTTTGTTTCTAACACCCTCGGCTATTATTTGCAAGGTGAGCCCCCATGCTTTTTGACCATGTGCAATTTTGGGACACCCTAATGAATATTGGCCTTCTCTAAAGAATGATAATATGAAGAATGTCCACTCCCTTGACGATCGGGGCGTCAAGTAGCGCTATCTACGAATGGAAGTTTAATCACTATGCAGCAGTAAGGAAGTCAATGAAATTTACGTTACGATAAGTTCCTTGGTCGACCGAGAAAGTCACCCTCAGAATGGTTTGCTGGATAGCTGTGTGTTTACAGCTTCTGATTGATAGGACTTCGTATTGTAAAACAAATAATTTGACGCATTTTGTCATTGGAACTCGAAAAATTTCCATCAAGATAAGATCTTCAATCGAACAGGGCAGAGAGCCCAAATTGACAGCAAAGACAATCCCTCGTTAAACCGAATATCGAAGCATTGCGTAACCCACGCCTCGCTTCACTAGACGAAATGCCAAAAAAATCGTTAAACATATCTCCGCATCAAACAGGATCCTGTCCGCTGCCTGGCTGATTGCATCCACAGACAACTACAAAACAGAGACAAAACGTGACCAAAATCAGTGCAATCTGTTGCTCGGCACTAACTGGCTCTGACGAAGAGAAAGGATTCTTGCATCCGCCGAGGCTTGGTCGTTTTTTTTATTCCTTCTATAGTAATGTCCCTCCCGACTGTACTGAACTATCCGCGCAGTACATCCAGATAATTGGTTCCGTTTTTTCCTCGCACCCGATTTGCCTTCAGTAATGGTGGGAACTGAACGGCAGCAGTGATTAAATTGGCCCAAAAATCTCGAAATACACAACCTACGAACGAAATGAGGAGTTACGCGATCACTCTCACCTTCGTTCGACCGGGAAATTGGGGGGATCCTTTTTCCTACGTGTAGCTCTCAGTAAAAATGAAATATTCATACCGTGGTACCTACGAGAGGAATTAAGAAAGAACCGAGACGGTGTGCGGTCATGATTGGAGAAAGTTGGCTTTTGTGGTTGGTGTGGTTGCAAATTTCGGAACGGCCGACAAACGGAACTGCAGGGTCGTAAAACGCCAATTTTGAGGGTGATGTGGGAGGTTTTCACAGGCCGAATGGAATTGTATGTTGGGATGTTGGGGCAATTCAGCGTTCAATTCAGGCCAAACATGTCTAAAGGTCCAATCTGCAGAAGAGAGGCTCTCTTTGGTTTCTCTCTCTTTCGTTAATATCTCAGTTGTTTATTTGTATTTTGATTACCTCCTTGCATTGAACGATAGTCAAAACAATCGTCTTTTGATTTGTACTGCAAAAATTGTTGAAAAGTGTACCATTACATTGCAATAATTGAAAGAGAAAGTAAACAAAGAGAGTCTCCCAAATGCAGATAGGACCTATTGAAATGTTTGGCCTGAATTATTTCAACACGTGAGTGATTGCGGTTATTAAATTGACGCGCAGTCAACGGAATTTTTGGTATTTTTGTTTAATTTAATCAATTCTCATCAGTTTTAAGTAGCACTACTTTTTAAAATTGAACACCGAGTTGATGTTCTGGCCAAAGCCTACGCTTTATACAAATTTAAAAACAATTGAATGGTCAAAAGTCGACGAGTTTATTAGTTTTATTCAAGGTTTTATTTGTTAATTTACCAGATCCGCAGGTTATGCGTTTACACTGGAGCCTCTTTTATGCACATGGCTGGGACTGCATAAATTAAAAAAGGCATAAAAAGAGGGAAATTTATGCATACATTAAGTTTGGGCTTTAATTAGAGAATCTAGTTCGCGAGAACAGGTCTTGCTCCTGGGCAGTTGAGGTGGTTTCCAGAAAGTACCCAGAGAGCCCAAAAAGGGGGTTCCAAGGGGCTTCAGGGACGTTTTAAGGGGTTGTTTTGGGGGTTTTGAGGAGCCTTTTAAGGGTGTTCTGTCAATATTTTTTGGTGTTTTCATGGGATTACGGGAAATTCTAGGGCATTTCAATTGTATTAAGTGGGTTTCAGGGGCGTTCTAAAGGGATTTATGGGGCAATTCAAGGGATCTCAAGAGCCTTTAAAGGGCGTTGCAAGAGGGTTGAGGGGCGTTTTACGGCATTGCAGAGTCTGCTCTGAAACTTCCTGAAATGCCTCAAAAATCTCCCTTAAACCCCCCGGGGACCCCGTGAAACGCACCTGAGAGGCTTCGAAACCCCTGAGAACTCTTCCGTAACTCTTCCGTAACGCCTCTGAATCCTCCGAAAATGCTCTGAAACGTCTTGAAATGCCTCCATAATCCCCCTTAACCCCCCTCGGATAGGGCTGTGCATTTATCGATATTATCGATAATATCGATATTATCGGATCCAATTTATCGATACGATATCCGATTTGGCTAAAACCGATATAAAACGATACCGATAAATGTTAACTATTCCCGATATTTTCGATTAATTTAATTATTAGGTCAGATTTTGTAATATTTTTTCTACATGTTTCACCATTCACACAACAGCATTGACTCCAAATGTACACTTGTAGTGCATTTATTATATAAACGGCACAAATATTAGTCTTTTTTATGTTTGTGCCTTTTAATAAAGTTATCGGATATCGATAATTTTGAATCCGATATATTGCCGATATCGATATGAGATCAATTGTATATCGCCGATACCGATAAACCGTGACGATGCACAGCCCTACCCTCGGACCCCATGTAACGCACCTGAGAAGCTCCGAACACCCCGAAAACTCCTCCGTAACGCTTCCGTAACGCCTCTGGATCACGCCGAAAATGGTCTGAAACACCTCAAAAAATCCTCCTAAACCAAAATCCCTAAAATCGCCTCCGTAACACCTCTGAAACCAGCCTAAAATGCTCTGAGACTTCCTGAAATGACTCCGAAACTCCCTTAAGACCCACTTGGATTCCATGTAACGCACATGAAACCTTCGGAAACACCCAAAAACGAACCTGTAATCTTCCTTTGCTCTCCTCTGTAAACACCCCTTGGCCGCCGTTGCAATAGTTCCTGTCATTATTAAATATTCTTATGCACAATACTGGTTCTGAGTAGCTTTCTTTTTTTTATGCAGGGGATAAAAAAAGGTGCATAAATTAAAAGTGCATAAAAATAACATGCGTAAAAAGAGGTTTTAGTGTACAATGTTTAGCTTTTTATCGTTGCACCTTCCCTTTTCTTCTATTTGGACACGCAACTGCAATAAACCGTCACATTACAATACAGCTTAGCTAACTGTCCCATGTTATATGGGATTCCCATATAACATGGGACAATCGGGCGTAGAACGGCAGGCTATATCTCTTATAGTTATGTCAGTTGTCAGCAGATCCAGTCATATATCCATTGTATAATCCACAGCTTTTCAGTTGATACCGTTACATGAACAATACTTATCCCGAGTCAATTAATTCATACTGGCGACCGGTCCGCCCCATTTAGGCTTATCAATTAAAACCAAAAAAAAACAACTTCATAAAATGATAAATTGGCGTGTCCACCCATGGCCACCACCTTTCGATCGTCCAGAACATGAATTTCGGCATTACCATGCAGCCCCTTGCTCTCTGTACCAAACTAGTAATACCGATCAGTTGCTGCAGAAACCAGTCTGGCCGTTGTTTCAGTTTCGCCAAAATAGCGCAAACTTTTACCCGCCAAGGACATCGCGCGCGCAGCGGCCACTTTCCAATCGTGAGCCGTGGTCGTCGTCGTCGTCGTCGTTGTCGAAAAATGATAATAGCCCATGTGCGCAGAGCAAGAGGAGCAAAAACAACATCCACGACCGACCTGTGAACCGTTGTTGTTGTTGTTGTTGCGTTGTTGGTTCAGTTGTTACGCAATCAAAGGTGTCCTACTGAACAAACCGGGTCTGCCGGGCTCAGGCTCATGATATAACGGCAGGAGGCTTCGTTGTACTGTGGTTCGGAAAGTAAATTTACGGGAAAGGATACGTTTTAAGCATGAAAAAGTAAAGCATACTGAATAATGCTTCTAAAGAGCTGGCTATACTATCTTTTAAATATGAAACATTTTGTTTGCTGTTTTGTTTCCCTTATTAAATTTCAAAAAGCGATCTCAATACGTTTTGGTCATATTTGGCCAGCAATGTTTATTTTATTATTTTTTTTATTTTAACGAATTTGAAAATTTTTCCTCTTATTGGTAGTTTTTGTTTTTACAATTTGCATTTATGAAAGGCAAAGTCTAATACTTCACGGTTTAGCTCTTGCTTGTAAGCAAATGGTCACGTGTTCACTATTTGGGTTTAAATTTTATAAATTTTGTTTTAATGTTTATTTTTTTTAACAGCTATGTCTTTTCCAAGGGGGTAGACAGCTTTGCTCAGAGCAAGCTTTTGTTGATCGAGCAACTGTGAGTTGCTCCCTGTTGCTCCCAAATTTGCTTAAACATTTTCCGCTGATCCAAGTAGTCAGACGTATGTAAAACATTCGACCCGTCAAACTTGGTTGGATCGGAAGTCTTAGGCCTGAATCCTGAGCCATAAAATCTAAGATGATGGAACTTGGGAGTAGGAAACGTGAGCTCTGCTATGACACAACATTCTTCAAACTCATAATGACCAAGAGCTACATACGTATCAGAGGCACATGCTCCTCCTACATATCTCAAAGTCAGTTCCGGCGCCCGGCATTTCCCGGGCTTACAGAAACATGAACGAAACGACGAAACTCTAGTGAAAACTTGTGAGCTTCGTGGTTAGTGGTCGTCGTGGAACCGTTTCGTAAGCCTTGGAGTATGGGTTCGAATTCCCCGCTCCAGCCGGTGAAAACTTCAATGAAAAATTCTCCACTGAAACACTATGCGTTTCGTGTGTTGTCCGTTGTTCGATGTCAGTGATCGTTAAATCTATGTAACCTCTGGTTGAAAACGATGTAGTCTTTCTTATTAACTCCTAGTCAGTTACAAGCTGGGTTCTGCATATTGCAGACACTCCTTTTTCACACCCGTAGGTGAATTCCGGCGCACAACTTCTTAGAAACATAAACCACCAGAAAGAACATCTTCTTTTATTTGTGCCTGATTTGGTTCACGGAATTGTAGAATTAATTGTATTTTGCAACATTTAAAAAAGAAATAAACACAAATGAACATCGATGAGGTTTCCTGATACCCTGCTAGCAGTACGGGTATTTTTCGCAGCGTAAATAAACAAACCCTATGGTTGCCATGTACAGCTAACGCTGTGTGTAACTCCGAGCAAAGCGAGTTGCTCAGAGTTACTCAAAAGCTACTCATGATCAGTCTCGAGAGCAAAAGCTGTCTTCCCCCTTGGTCTTTTCCATGTTGTGGAAGTTTTTGCTTTAATTTTACGATTTGTTTATGTGACAGGCAAAGTCATACACCTGTGGGTTTCAGGGTTTTACTTTTGCTTCGTAAGCAGATGGTCATGGGATCAATTCCTAAGCCCAGGGCCAATGATTTTCCTCCTGCTGCTACGATATGTCAATTGACACTAGCAGAGCTCAGGATCAGAAACATTAGTAGTTGTCCCTTTTACCGTAGTAGAAGAGGAGGCAGCATCGCACGAAAGGCTGAACACTTAAGGCTGAAATTGTAAAAGGCTTGATATCAAGGCTGAAATAATAGTTCGACTATTTTTCAAACGCCGTTGAGCAGTTGTTCTCAAGATCTCCCCAACTCTATGAAGTCCATGCTTTGCTTTATTATTCAGCCACATAATAGTGACAGTATATCTCAAAACAATAACCAATATTTAGAAGCAGCTATATTGGCAACAATTACTACAACAGCATAGTAAGAAAAGATTAACATTTTTGAAGGGCGTAATTGCGTTCCCAACCAAGGCTTCGATTGAGCAGAATGTTTTTTATTGTATTTCGCTAACATCTTATTTTCAAATGAATGCTAAGAAGAATTTTTTAAATTTGTTTTGCTCATTAAAAAAATATAAATCTTCTTTTTTTTAACTTTTGATAAAATTTTAGGAGTTCGTCCCATGCACTCACCGTTATCTCACCAATATCTCTGAATTGTGTTCAGATGATCAAAACATATTACATAAAACTTTGATTTTATGCAAAAAAAAAAAAATATGGAAATTGGTTCACTGCAACGAAAGATATTTGTATTTTAGTAAATTACATATTTTTACTCTTCTGTAGAGTAGAGCTTAATTATCTGGTAAATCTCAAAAACTAGTCTACTTAATTTTTTTTCAAGTACGACCTCGAAATCAGTACGTAACTTTACATCGAAAATGTTGCTCTGTGATTGAAGCTTACGACTTTCGTTTTATTTTGTAAACTGTTGTAATGATAATTGGACAATTATGCTTTAAAACCGAAATATTAGATATTTTCAGTAATTTATTTAAATATCTTCTTTTAGCAAATATTCCAAAATTTCAGTACTAACAAACTCATCAACAGCATATTATTTATAATAATGTAATTTTTATTTGCATATTTTTTTATTTTTATTATACACTAGCTGTCCAGGCAAACGTAGTACTGCCTGCCTACTGATTTTACAGTAAAGTCATCTGTATGGGAGCCCCCCTTTCCAAAAAAACCCCTACGTGCAAATTTTCACACTAATCGGTCTAGTAGTTTCCAAATCCATAAGGGTCAGACAGACAGACAGACAAAAATTCATTTTTATATCAATAGATTTTTTTTCTTTTTATTCGTGAATTTTAACTTAAGCTAATTCTTCACACAATAGATTTTATTATATTTCATAAATGCCTGCCATACGTTCAGGAAATCTTTTGGACATTCCAAAAAATATAAGAATTTATGGAAACATTTGTAGGGATTCCTTCTGAATTTCCTGCCACATTTCCAAACACTCTCTCATAGATTCTTTTAAAAATTCGTCCATATTTTTCTTCAGAAGTTTCCAGGAATTCTTCAAGGAAATTCTTCTGGAAATCCTTAAAATATCCCCCCTTAATACTTGCAGAAAGTTTCCTAGGAGTACTGTGGGAAATTCCACCATGGATTTCTTTTGAAAACCCCTCATGGATTCTTTTCGAAATGTCCCACAGATTTCTTCAGTGATTCTTTAAAAATATTTCCACAGATTCTCTGAGAAATACTTTTGAGAATTCCTACATCCATTTTTTTGGAGATTTGTTAACAAAATATTCCATCCTGCGTTTTTCCAAAGACTACTATGAATTTCTTCAGAAATATATCCAGAAATTATTTTGGAATTTTTTTTATAAGTGGCTTGGCAATTCTCTGTAATTTCATCCAAAAATTCCTCCATAGGTTCCTTCAACAAATTCTGCAGAGTTTTCTTTAGAATCTACTTTAGAGATTCAACTAGCAATTTTCGGAGCGGACCTGGTGTGATGGTTAGAACCCTTGACTATCACGCCCGAGGACCTGGGATCGAATCCCACTCTCGACAAACTCGCAAAATGTAAGTTCTTCCTTCGGAAGGGAAGTAAAGCGTGGGTTCCGAGATGAACTAGCCTAGGGCTAAAAATCTCGTTAATACAGATAAAAAAAAAACTAGCAATTTTGTTCAGGATTAAATCTTCCATATATTTTATAAGAAATATCTCCATGAAGTATTTTTAATCTGTTATTTAATCTTATCCAAAGGTTGAATTTTCCCTCACAGCACAGCAGTCAAGGGTTGCCCCAGCATTTAACGAATCCCAACCGTCAATTGCTGTGAGGGAAAATTCAATCCGCTGGACAACCTTTGTACAACATAACACACTGGACGAAGAATCTGCGGTGACAGACAAGTTCAATAGCAGTATTTGAATTTTGTCGAGACTGAAAAAGCAATTTTCAAGTTAAATTCTTTCAGACATTGCATTGCTTTGGAGGTTAATACGAAAGGTCTGCCACGGAAAATTGCAAAAATTTAACCAGCTTTTCATAAAAAAACGGAATTTATCCAACTATTTCTTTGAAAAATCTACCAAAGATTGCATTGGAAATGCATCTATTTGTTTAAACATTATACAGTGGTTTTTCGGTTTTATCACGATCAAAAAAAATTTTACCGTGATATAAACGAAACCGTGAATTTGGTGAAACGAGAAAAAAAACGTAATTTTTTTATTCAAAATCGTTCAGCTGCAAAATATATGAGTCGTAGTTCACATTTTTAACAGTTTTGGTGGACTGAACCATGTTGTATTGGTTTTATATTGATTTCGGAATGTTTTAGAACAAGTGTGATAAAAACGAAACGAAAATCGTGATAAAATCGAGTAGAAAACCGTGAATTTGGGCGAGTAGTGATTAAAACGACTAGTGATATAACCGAAACGCCACTGTACTAAGGAATTACTAAAGGAATTTTTCTTACGTTTCCTTTAACATTTCTAAAGATTTCGTGAGAAAATCCTTCAGGGAGTCAATATAAAGACTCTTAGAAATTCCTACATTTTTCTCAAAGATTTGCAATAGAAAGACTTTATTCAAACTCTGTTCAAAATTGCCTCCTGGTTTCCTTTGGAAAATTTTCCACGGATTCTTGTGGAAACGCAAATTCCTTTAATAATTGCAAATTGCTCCAACTTACTTCTGTGATTGCTCTAATAAATCTTCCGATTATTCTTCCAGAAGTTCTTTCAGCGGTTCCTCCAGAATTTTTTAGGGTGTGTTTTTCAAGATATTCCTCCTAGAATATTATAAGAAGTTTCTGCTAGGTTTCATTTAAATAGTCTACCATGGTGGATTCCTACAGACATTTTCCAGATATTATTTTTTCAGAAACCGTAGGGTGGTTCAGTTTAGCTCAGTCCAGTGATTTTTTTTTAATTTTGTGTCGTTTTTAAATACAAGTATATTAAATTGAATTCATTCGATTTTATTTTATTATTTAATTTTATTTTGTTTAATTCAATTACCTTATATTTAATTAAATTGCATTCTCGAAATATTTTTTTAATTGAATTTGATTTAATTTTTTTAAATTAATTCAATTCTTTTAAAAGTTGTTCAATATAAATCAAATAAATTAAATTAAATGTTATTTAACTTATTTTTTTATTTACCTTAATTTTTTTTATTATATTTTATTTTATTTTATTTTTTATTTTATTCCTTTCTTCTTTTTTGTTACTTTGCATTCCCACTGGAACTCGATCTGCATCTCTTCAATTTATTGCTCTTTGTGCATTTCCGCAGTTATAATTTGAATTTAAATTTAATTTAGAATGATGCTGTTTTCGGCAAAATTCTTCAGCAAACTCCGAACTATCTGATAGTGAAGTCTTTGGTTTGGGATTTATCCGCTAGGTGGCGCATTGTGTCTGAAAAATTCAAACACGTTTATCTCGATACCCTAATGAGGTAAGTACAAGCATGCCGTTTTCAGCAAAGTTGTTCAGCAGGCTAAGAACTATCTGGCAATGGCGTCTTTGGTTCGAGAATCGTCCGCTAGATGGCGCCAGGGTCAACAATCTTCAAGCTTCTATATCTCAGAATCCTGATAAGATAGAATGATGCCGTCTTCAACAAAGTTCTTCAGCAAGCTAAAAACTCTATATCTCAAAAATCGGAAAACGTGCAGCAAACTTTTCCGACCGAAAGTTAAAAAGAAGTAATACGTATCTGGTGTCCTTGGTTCTGATATTATTCGGTAGGTTCCGTCTAGTATTAAGAAAATATTTGTATGAACACCCTAACTACCAAAAGGTATTCAATTTTCAGCATAGTTGTTCAGCAAGCTAAGAACCATTTGGTAGGATAGTAGACTGTCGAGTACGGTGGTACAAGAGGCAATACTTTAACGCCGTCTTTGACACCCCGCAGACAAATTTTGTCGCCCTACAATATTGCTTCTTTTACTCCGTTTTTTCTTCCGAGTATGTCTCCGGGAATTTCTACAGGAACTCTTCCGGGATTTTTTCCAGGAATTTCTCCGGGAATTCCACCGGAAATTTATCCAAGAATTCCACTGGTAATTCCTCAAGAACTTCCTTCAGGAATTTCTTCAGCAAATCTACCGGCAATCCTTCAGAAGTTCCTCCGAGAAATCCTCTAGGAAATCCTCCAGGAATTCCTCCAGGGATTTCTCTGGAAATTTCCCCAGGATTTCCTCCAGGACTCCCATCAGGAACTCCTTCAGAAATTCCTCCGGACTTTTTTCCAAGATTTTCTTCGGGAATTTCACTGGGAATTCTCTCAGGAATTCGTCCATGAGTGCCTCCGGGAACTCCTCCGGAAATTTCTTCAGGAATTCTTCCGGGATGTTCTATAGGAATTCCTCCAAGAATTTCTCTAGGAATTTCTCCGGGAATTTTTCCAGAGTTTCTCCAGGAACATATCCGGGAATTTTCTAAGGAAAACTGTAGGTTTTTTTTTTCAAGAAAATCCTCTGGTAATTTCTCCAGGAATCTCTTCAGGAAGTCTTTTTTTTCTCACAAAACCCTCGAGAATTTCTCACGGAATGGGGCACGTTCGGTGTAGTACTAGATTTGTAGTAATGAGCTGAATTTTAGTATGGAGAGAAGGTCAGTTCTCTGTTTCTGCAATTAAAAGGTACAAAAAGCGTGGGTACTATGATTTCTTGCCTAATTTGATGCTGTTTAAGCAAAACTTTGGATAACTATGTTGTTTATGTTGTAATAAATGGAGAAAACAACAACACTGTTGCCCAAAGTTTTGCTCAAACAGCATCAAATTAGGCAAGGAATCATAATACCCACGCTTTTTGCACCATTTCACTGCAGAAATGGAGAATTGTCCTTCTCACCATACTAAAATTCAGCTCATTACTATAAATCTAGTACTTCACCGATCTGTCTTATTCCTCTAGGACTTCCTTTACGAATACCTCCGGGTATTTTTCCAGGAATTCCTCCGAGAATGTCTCCGGGAATTTCTCCAGGAAATCCTCCAGGAGTTGTTTTGGGTATTTCTTCTGGAAATCTTCCAAAAAATCCTCCAGGAATTCTTTCAGGAATTCCTCTGGGAACTCTTCTGAAATCCCTCCGGGAATTTTTAAAGGAAATCTTCAGGATTTGCTCAGGAAATCCTCTGGGAATTTTACCATATATTCCTCTGCGAATCCCTCGAGGATTTCCTCCAGAAATTCCTCAGGAAATGTCTCTAGGAATTCCTCCGGTGATTTCTCCAGAAATTCCTCTGGTAAATTCTTCAGGGAATCCTCCTTTCTGGAAGAATCACTGGAGGAATCCCCTGAGGGAATTCCAGAAGGAATCCCTGGGAGAATTCCTGGAGAAATACCCGAAAGAATTTCTGGAGATAATCCCGGAAAAAGTCCTGGACAAATTATTGAAGGAATCACCAGAGGAACTGCTGGTGCGAGTCTTAGAAGAATTCCCGGAGAAATTCCTGGAGAGAATCGTAAAGCAATTCCTAGTGGAATTCCAGGAAAAAATTGAAAGGATTTCCTGAAGAAATTTTTAGTGGAATTTCTGGAGAAATTCCAGGGAGAATTTCCAGAGACATTCCCGGCGGAATTCCTGGAGAAAACAAACGAGGAATACTTAGAGAAATTCCCAGAGGAATTCCTTTAGAAATTCCCAGAGGGTTTTCTGAAAAAAAAAGTCACGGAAGACTTCCTGGAGAAATTCCCAGTGGACTTTTTTGAAAAAAAAAAAAAATACGTATTTTTTTCCTGAAGAAATTTTCGGAGGAATTTCTGGGGGAATTCCCGGACAATTTCTTGAAAAAAAAAATCCGAAGCAATTCCTGGCGGATTTCCTGAAGAAATTCCAGAGGGAATTCCCGGAGACATTCCCGAAGATATTCCTGGAGGAGCTCCTAGAAAAAATTGTCGGAGAAATTCTTGAAAGAATTCCTGGGGAAATTCCATAAGAATTCCTGGGGAAATTACTGAAGGAATCTCCGCAGGAGTTCCTGATGTGGATCCTAGAGGAAATCCTGGAAAAAAATCCGAAGGTATTCCCGGAGACATTTCCAGAGGAAATTCTAGGAAAATTCCCGGAGAAATTCATGAAAAAACTCCCGGAAGAGTTCCTGTAGAAATTCCCTAAGACATTTCCGGAAGTAAAAACGGAGCAATATTATGGGGTGACAAAATTTGTCTGCAGGGTGTCAAAGACGGTGTAGCGAATAACCTATCGAATAAATCACGAATCAAAGACTCAACTATCAGACAGTTTTTAGCTTGCTGAAGAACTTTGTTGAAGACGGCATCATTCTATCTTATCAGGATTCTGAGATATATAAGTTTGAAGTTTTTTTTACCTTGGCTCCACCTAGCGGACGATTCTCGAACCAAAGACGCCATTGCCAGATAGTTCTTAGCCTGCTGAACAACTTTGCTGAAAACGACATGCTTGTACCTCATTAGGATATTGAGATAAACGTGTTCGAATTTTTCAGACACATTGCGCCACCTAGCGGATAAATCCCAAACCAAATACTTTACTATCAGATAGTTCGGAGCTTGCTGAAGAATTTTGCCGAAGACAGCATCATTCTATCTTATCTGGTTTCTGAGATATGAGGGTTTGAACATTTTTGTCACTAGCGCCGCCTAGCGGCCGAATCGCGAACCAAAGTCGCCGTTGCCAGTTAGTTCTTAACCAGATGAACAAATTCGCCGAAGACACTATACTTCTATCTCATCGGGATCTTGAGATATATGTTGCGCAAAGTATGTGGCCAATTTTGGTACCCCAAGACAATCCGGCATAACTCCGGAACCATGTGGACCAGGCACCCATGTCCCCGGCATAATAAACTAGAAGAGCTTTTCGGGAAGTTGTGAAAATTTCATCAAAATCCATCGAAAAACAAAAAAAGTTATGACCATTTTTGTGCTTTTCCGAAGGTGGAAAATGTACGTTGGCTGGATGAAGGTTAATTTTTATTATATTTTTATTTCATTTTTTTTTAGTTTTCAACCGTAAGTTTCCTAGGGCTTCCAATTTTTGGTCTGAAGGATCCAGTGATGTCTTCAAGGTCGTAGCCAGAGGGGGGCAGGGGGCCCCCCCCCCTGGCCGACAGATTTTTTTAAATTCAAGCCGACTCAAAGATTGTCAATAATTCAAGTGTTCAATATTTAAAAAAAACTATTCTCTAGACTATTCTAATAATTGAGGTTTTTATTCACAATTATCCAACCTTTTTTTTCTTGAGAATCACAGGAAATTTCGCCAAGTATTTCTCCAAGAGATCTACTTCAATCTTATCATAGAATTTAACCACATAACAAGCTTGGATGAATGGTTAAATTTTGTGATGTTTATTCATGGAACATAAAAACAGCATGGCAAGTTTCCGGTAGGGAAAAACAAGGACTTTGTAGAATTATATGCTGCTATCGAGTGCAGTTATATGCTATTGCTACACGAATTTTCACTTGTATTCAATTCAAACAAACGTCATGCTAAGATAATAATACCAGGGATTTCTTTACAAATCCTTTCAAGGACATCTCCAGAAATTCCTTTAGGCAGTTATTCAGGAACTTTTCCAAGGATTCTTTCAGAAATTCCTCAAGGAACATATCCAGGAGTTTCTCTTTCGTGAATTCTTCCATGGACATCTTGCAGGGTTCAGATAGGTTTTTTAGGGTTTGTTCCAAGAAATGCTTTAAGAATTCCCCCCCACGATTCCTTCAGTTTCTTACAAATACTTCTACAAGGATACATCGATGAATTCCTTCAGGAGACCCAAACCAAGGGTCGAAACGTCGGATGAAATAGTATCACCCCGCTTATAACTTATCTGGACCGAAAAGCCAACCAAAGAGGGATAACTCTTCCTTCAGGAATTTTCCATAGCTTCCTTCAGTTATTCTAGCATGGATTTCTTCAGAGAGTTTTCCAAGAATTCCTGTATGGGTTTCACCAGGCATTCCTCCGGGAATTTCTCCTGGGATATCTTTAGAAGTTCCTTCAGTGATTGTTCCAGTGCTTTTTTCGATAATTCCTCCAGAAATTTCCAGGAGTTCCTTAAATCATTGTACAAAACATTCTCCATCCAAAAATTCCAACAATAATTCGTCCAAAAAATATTGCAGACGTGGATGCCTTCATTTTTTTTTCCTACAGAAATTTTTCCAGGAATTTGTTAAGAAAGCTTTCCTGGGATTTCCTAAGGAATTCATCATGGGATTGCTTCCGGGATTCCTCCAGATTTTCCTTCAAGCATTCCTCCAAGGATTCGACCGGGAATATCTTCTGTGTTTATTTCAGAAACAACTCCAGGAATTGTTTAAAAAAATCCTCTAAGGGTTCCCCCAGGAACACTTTTTAGAATTCCTTCAGAAGTTCTCCAAAAAATAATCCAATACTTCCTCCAGGAACTATTTAGGAATTCCCCAGGATTTCTCCTGGGGTTTCTACAGGAACTGCTACAGGGATTCCCCAAGCCGTTATTCCACGAACTCTTATTAGTATTCCTTCAGGATTTCTCCAAGGATTCCATCTGCAATTTCTTCAGAAATTTATACTGGGCATTCTCCATGAATTTCTTCAGAGATTCCTTTAAGAATTATTCCAGGGATCCTCTGGGAATTGAAATGCGTATTGATATTTCTCCAGAAATTCCTCCGGGAATTCTTATAGAGATTCCTCCAGGAGTATTTCTAGAGATTCCTCTTTTAATCTCTACGAGTATTCTTCTAGGATATCCCCCAGGGATTCCTCCAAGAATTTCTGCAGGGCTTAACTCGGGACTTCCTTCTGTGATTCTTTCTTAAACAACTTATTTTAAACATCCTCCAAAGATTCTCCCACGAATTCTTTTTAGGGTTCCTCCTGCAATTCCTCATTGTATTTTTTAAGAAACTTTTCTAGGAATTGATTCAGAACTTCCTCCAGGAACTGCTTAGGGATTCCCTTAGTAATTCCTCTTGAAATTTCTTCCGGGTTTCCTTCTGGAGTTTCTTCAGAAACTCTTCGAAGGATTCCTCCCGAATTTGTTCAAGAACTCCATCTGCGATTTCTTGAGGAATTATTTCTGGTATTCTAGGAATTACTCCAGGAAATCCTTCAGGGATTCTTACAGAAATTCTTCCAGGATTTTTTCTAGGAATACCTTCTGGATTTTTTCCAGAAATTCCGCCAAAAAATCTTCCAGTATTCCCTCCAGGAATTGCTACAGGCATTCCTCCAGGATTTACACTAAAATCTCCTCCAGGAACTTTTCTAGTGATTTTTCCAGGGTTTTCTTCAGAAATTCCTCTGGGAATTTCTCAGGCGATTTTTTCAGAAATTTCTCCCAGAGCTCCTCTAGAGATTCCCCCAGAAATTCATCCACAAATTGTTGAAGGAATTACAACAGAGATTCCTCCTAGAATTCCTCCAAGGATTCCGCCAGCAATTCCCAAAGGATAACCTCCAGCAATTCCTCCAGGATTTTATTTAGGAATTTCTCCAAGAACTATTCCAGGAAATTCTCCAGGAATTACCCCAAGAATTTCTTCAGGAATACCTCCAGCAATTTCTCTAGGAATTGATCCACGAATTGCTCCTGGACTTCCTTCAGAAGTTATGTCAACAATTTCTCCAGGATTTTTTCCAGAAATTATTCTGGAAATTTTTTCAGACATTCTTCCAGTAAATTCTCCAGGAATACCCTCAGGAATTTTTCAGGGATTACTCCAGGAAATCCTCCGAAGATTCCTCTAGGAAATCCCCCAGAAGTTCCTCTGAAGATTATTTTTGGAAGTCCTTTAGGGATTTCTTCATAAATTCTTCCAGGAAATTCCTGGAGGAATACCATCAGCATTTTTTCAGGGATTCCCCCAGGAATTTCTTTACAAACTGCTTCTAGGATTCCTCCAAGGATTTCTTCAGGAATTCCTTCGAGGATTTATCCAAGAATTCCTCCAGACATTCCGTTAGAAATTCCTCCGGGAGTTTCTCAAGGGATTTTTTCGAAAATAGAAAAATAATAGAGTAAAAATAGAAATTTCCCAGAACTCCTCTAGAAATTCATCCAGTAATTCTTTCAAAAATTCTTCTAGAGATTCCTCCAGAAATTCCCAAAAGAATACCTCTAGGAGTTTCTCCAGGATTTTATCCAGGAATTTCTCCAGGAACTTATCTAGGAATTACCCCAGGAATTTCTCCATGAATTCCCCCAGGAATTTCTCCCGGAATTTCTCTAGGAATTGCTCCTGGACATCTTGCAGAAATTATGTCAACAATTCCTCTAGGTATTTCTGCGGGAATTTCTCATGAGATTCCATCATGAATTGCTTAAGGGATTCCTCCAGAGATTTCTCCATGGAATCTCTTCAGGAAATTCTTTGAAGATTCGTCCAGGAAATCCTGCAGAAGTTTCTCCAGGAAATCCCCTATGGATTTCTTCAGAAATTCTTCAAGAATATTCTCCAGGAATACCTTCAAGAATTTTGCAGGGATTCCTCCAGGAATTACAGCAGGAATTAATCAAGGAACACCATCATAAATCAGGGATTGCTACAGAAATTCTTCCAGGGTTTTTCTAGGAATACCTTCTGGAATTTCTCCAGAAATTCCACCAAGAAATCTTCCAGTTTTCCCTCCAGGAATCGCTACAGATATTTCTCTAGGAATTCCGCTAAAACTCGTCCAGGAACTTTTTTAGGGATTTTTCCAGAGATTTCTCCCAGGAATTCCTCCAGAGATTTCTCTTGAAATCCCTCCGTGAATTTTTCAGGGGATTATTTTCAGAAATTTCTCCCAGAGCTTCTCCATAGATTCCCCCTGAACTTCATCCGGAAGTTGTTGAAGGAATTCCTCCAGAGATTCCCTCACGGATTCCGCCAGCAATTCCCAAAGGAGAACCTCCAGCAATTCCTCCAAGATTTTATTCAGCAATATCTCCAAGAACTATTCGAGGAAATTCTTCAGGAATTACCCCAAGAATTTCATCAGGAATTCCTCGAGAAATTTCTCTAGGAATTGATCCAGGAATTGCTCCTGGACATTCTTCAGAAATTATGTCAACAATTTCTCCAGGAATTTTCTCAGAAATTCTTCTGGAGATTTTCTCAGAAATTCTTCCAGGAAATTCTCCAGGAATACCCTCAGGAATATTTCAGGGATTCCTCCAGGAAATCCTCCAGTGGATTCTGCCTGGAAATCCTCTAGGGATTTCTTCATACATTCTTCCAGGAAATTCCTGGAGGAATACCATGAGTAATTTTTCAGGGATTCCCCCAGGGACTTCTTTACAAACTGCTTCTAGGATTTCTCCAGAGATTCCTTCAGGCATTCTTTCAATGATTTATCCAAGAATTCCTCCAGAAATTCCGCTAGAAATTCCTCCATGATTTCAGAAACAGAAAAATAATAGAATAGAAATAGAATTCTCCCAGAATTTCTCTAGAAATTCATCCAGTAATTCTTCCGAGAATTTCTCTTAGAGATTCCTCCAGAAAATCCCAAAGAAATACCTCTAGTGATTCCTCCAGGTATTCCTCCAGGATTTTATCCAGGAATAACCCCAGTAATTTCATCAGGAATTACCCCAGAGATTGCTCCTGGACATCTTTCAGAAATTATGTCAGCAATTCCTCTAGGTATTCCTCCAGGAATTTCTCCCGAGATTTTATCAGGAATTGCTTCCTGATTCCTCCAGGGGATTTCCCTCCTGAAGGGATTCCTCCAGAGATTTCTCCATGAAAAATTTCTTCAGGAAATTCTTTGAAGATTCCTTCAGGAAATCCTCCTGAAGTTTCTCCAAAGATTCTTCCAGGAAATCCTCTAGAGATTTCTTCAGAAATTCTTCAAGAATATTCTCCAGGAACTCCTTTAGGAATTTTTAGGTATTCCACCAGGGAATCCTCCAGATATTCCTCCAGGGATTTCTTCACAAATTTCTTCAAGGAAACCCCCTGGGGTTCCTTCAGGAATTCCTTCGAGAATTTCTCCAGGAACTCCACTTGCAATTCCACTAGAAATTCCTCCAGGAATCTCTTAAGGGGTTCTTCCAAAAATAGAAAAATAACAGAAATAGAAACAGAAATCTCTCAGAATTCTTCTGGAGATTCCTCTAGATATTCATCCAGTAATTCTTTCAAGAATTCCTCCAGAGATTCCTCCACAGGAATACCACTAGGAACTCCTCCATTTATTCATCCGGGATGTTATCTAGGAATTTCCCCAGGAAATTTCTTCCGGAATACCTTCAGGAAATACCCCAGGAATTTCTTCCGGAATATTCTTGGCATCCTTCAGGAATTATGCCAGCAATTCGTCCAGGAATTTCTCCTTGAAATCCTCTTGGGATTTCTTCAGAGATTCTTTCAGGAAATTCTCCAGGAATACTTTGAGGAAATTTTCAGGGATTCCTCCAGATGCTCCTTCAGAGATTCCTCCAGCAATTACTTCAGGGATTTCTCCACGAATTTTTTTTTAGGGATATTTCCAGAGATTCCACCAGGGAATCCTTCAGAAATTCCTCCAAGGGTTCTTTCAGCAAATCCTCCTGGAATTTATCAAGGGATTTTTTTCAGAGGATTCACCAGCAATTCCTCCCAGAGTTCCTCTGGAGATTTCTTCAGGAATTTCTTCCAGAATTTTCCTAGGGATTCCAAGAATTCACCCAAAAAATTGCTCAAGGAAATTCTCCAGGAATTCTTCCAGGAATTATGCCAGGAATTTGCTCAGAAGTTTCTACAGGTATTCCCCCAAGGATTCCTTCACAAATTTCTCTAAGATTTCATATAGGAATTTTTAAAGACATTTCTTATGCAATTTTACTAGGGATTCCGTCCAGAGTTCCTCCAGGAATTTCTCCAGAATTTCCTCCAAGGAATCCTCTAGAAATTTATCTAGGATTTCCTCATGAGATTTTTTCAGAAATTTCACTAGGTATCCCTCCCATAATTTATCCAGGAATTCGTACAGGTTTATTTTTTGAAATTCTTACAGGAATTCCTTCTGGAATTCAAAAATTCAAAATATTCTGGAGGAATTTCTCCAGCAAATAGTATTGGAAGATAAATGGAAGCATACAGGACCCAGGAAACTCTAGGTTTATCCTCAAAAGAGTTCGTAATTTCCAAAAGAGTTCAGTTATAATTTCTGATGAATGTTTTGTAGACATTGACAAAACAATCAGAGCAAAATATTGCACGAGTAAATAAAAATCCTTAATCTTCCAGAAATTGGCCATCGCTACCAGCACCACGTTGATTTGTGTAGATCAGGCGAGTTTTTGTTAACGTATTGTACAAAACACAACAGGGTTAAGGGTTAAATAAAGCTTTTAGAATATAATGTTATTGTATTCAAATTCATCGTGTTGCGTTTATTTATAAAAGCTAAATAAATAGTAGATACATTTTTACTAAGGGTGCTTGCCCCCCCCCCCCCTGACCGAAAATCTGGCTACGCCCTTGGATGTCTTCTTGTCTGTTGCGTCACAAAGGAGTATCGACAGCGTAGGTTTTTGGTTGAACACGAGTCGTTTTCATGTTATCCTGCCTTTGAGATAGAATTACATGAATGTAACTCCTGTACAACCAAAAACCTGCGCTGTCGTCACTCCTTTATGGCTTGTGTGCTGCTTGGGAAGTAAGGGAAACTTCGTAACCTTTGTAACACCTGCAAAGAAGATTTTCCCGGTGTTAACTAACTGTTCCGTCATTCCGAAATACGTTGTTTGGCAAATTCTATATTTGAAACATTTAACAAACAGTTAAAAATTGCTAAAGGTAATAACTGAATGAACAACATTCACATAATTTCATTGAGTTCTGTCAGAAAAAAATATTGCATGGAATAAAATTAACTAATTTAAAAAACAACTAGAGGTAACGCGCTTGATTATCTCTCAAATGATCCAAGTTCGAATCTCTTTCATATTTTTGAAAGCTTTTTTGTACTTAGTGCACTTTGGCAGAACATTTTCATGGTTTTCTTCGACCAGCATAAATTTGAAGTTCACTAATTGATCCACTTTCACATATCAGGGCCTCAGGACATGCAAGAACATCATTTGACATAATCACTCTTGCTCTGTGCCTGCATATGTACAGCTTATGAAAAAAAGCACGGATGGGTGGGAAGGGAAGGGCTGAGCTGGGTGGGCTTCCGCCGTTCATATTTCTAACTATTTTGAGACCTCCTGCTACCATACTATACGCGTCCTCTCTGGTTCATGTAGAGGATTGCGAGTGATATCGATTTCAACTTGATAGACGATGATAAATCGAGATTTATTTCACAATCCAACCGGTTTTATCTAAAACAGAAAAACACATTCAGCCACACTGAACTATAAACCATTTTCTAATGTTTTTGTTCAGCCGGAGTGAACTGAGTGCAAACTACCGAGAAATAAAATGTAATTATATCGATGATTTCAAATATTTTACATGTATTCTTCATCTCTGAAGGCTTGTAAGTTACATGTGTGCGGAAAAGTTTCAAATAATCTTTGCTGTTGTTAATTTGAGAGTTGTTGAACTTCAAGCCTAATTATCTCCGAATAAACTTGTTGGCGCGAGACAACGGACAACACACATAACACCCAGTGGCCCAATGGAGAATTTTCTGTTCGACGAAAAGTTTTCCCCGACTGGACCGGGAACCGAACCCGCACTCCGAGGCTTACCAAATGGCTAGACGACTGACGCCGCTAACCGCACGGCCACGAGGCCCACAATTTTATACAGGTATGGCTTTTAATACATTTGACCAAAAACGTTAATATTTATTTTCCCGTGTCGAAACGTCGGGTGAATAATAAAACTCGTGTTTTGAAGCCTAAGACCGTGTAGCCGTTAATCTATGGAGTCCAACAGCAACGGTATGGCATTCTTCACACCAGAATGTTGGTCAATAAGAAAAGGGTGTTGGGTAGGAAGTGTGGATACAATCACTCGCCCAATGCACACAGCTGGTTCTAGCACTGCATCTGTGCGAACTTAAGTAGGTATGCGATTGATTAAGTGTTAATGAATGCCTACGGTGGAGGTTAACGTTGATTGGGGATTTCCTATTGGTTGGCGTAAGGAGATAGATTGATCACTAGTCTGCGGCCTATATTTCCAAAAGTTGTTGTAACCTAGAATTCATATGCTCTTATAGATTCAAATCACATAAAAAGAGAAACCTTCCAAGTAACACACTTGTCATAGAAAAGTCACGGCAGCGCAGGTTTTTGTTGCGCAGAAGTCACTGTGACTTACTTTTAACAAATAAATAATAACTTGCCAGATGTAAGTGACAGTGACTTCTCCGCAACAAAAACCTGCGCTGCCGTGACTCTTCTGTGACAAGTGTGTTACTTGGGCTTCGAGTTTGAGCCAAAAACATTGAGATTTAGAGATGGCGCAAAGGTCTCAAAGTTGAATGTTCGAGTAATAAAAAGATGCTTTCACTTAAGGTGTCATAACTTCTCAATATTCAACCGGCTTGCAATCTTTTTATGAATTGCCTTGGAACTGTTTCTCGAAAAAACTTGTAGAGCATTATAGTTTTCCAAAATCTCGTAAAATATGAGTTTTTTAGATTTCTTTTATTTTTTCTTCTTTTTACTAAAAGTTTTAAATGTAGGACACGATAAGTTTTCAAGAACTTGACCAAAGTCAAATATTTTAGTGTGGTTTTGCAGATAATTCATAAAGAATTAAAACAATGCAAGAGAACAATCAAACATTAGCCGATATTCTCATATTTCTAATAAAAAAACCGCGTATTTGTTATTTAGAAATGTTACACATCTTTCTTAAGATACAATTTATTCGCTGTATGTTTGGGCAACAAAAAAAATCTGCAAAAGCACGCTTAAAGATTTGAAATCGGTCAAGCAGTTGAAAATTTATTGGGGCTTAAAATTAAAATTTTTGGTAAAAAAAGAAAAAAAACATATAAAAAAAAACAAAAAAAAAACATATTTTGCGTAATTTAAATATGTTCTACAAACTTATTTGAAAACCAATTTGAAAGAAGGTAATGAAAAAAAAATAGGAAAACGGTTGAAAATTGAGACAGTTGACAGTTTCATTTTAAGGAAAGCATCTTTTGAATGCTCTAAAATTCACCTTTGAGGTGTTTGTGCCAATGTTTTTGGCTCAAACTCTGAGGTCTCTTTTTTGTGATTTGAATCCAGGAGAGCACACAAATTCCACTTTTCAACAACTTTAGAATTATAAGCCGAACCCAATTGATTATACAGCGTAACAAAAATTAACTTTTGGTGTGTCTCAAGAGCAAACTTATGTGTCTCTGACAGATTTTGGGCCGCTGAATCCGAATCCGCGCTCAAATTTGCTCCAACACGTCACAGTTTTGAGCAATACCTCAATTTATAGGGCAAAATATGCGATTTTGGCCTTTTTTGACTGCTAGCCATTAAACATGGAAATTTTTTTTAAGCAATCAAAAGGTTAATTGGTCAATTAACATCTAAATTAATGACTCATGCAAAATATTTCGTTTTACCAAATCGAATTTGATAGTTTTAAGCGATTTATGTTAAGTACGATATTTGCCATACAAGTCACCCTCCAAAAGTTGCATGTAAGTTTTCATACTAACATAAAATGCTTAAATCTATCAAATTTGATTAGGTAAAACGAAATATTTTGCATGAGTCGTTAATTTTGAAGTTATTTGACCAATTAACCCTTCGATTGCTTAAAAAAAAAATATTGCCATGCTTAATGGCTTGCAGTTAAAAAAGCCCAAAATCGCATATTTTGCCATATAAATTGAGGTATAGCTCAAAATTGTGACGTGTTGGAGCAAATTTGAGCGCGGATTCGGATTCAGCGGCCCAAAATCCTTCGGAGACACATAAGTTTGCTCTTGAGACAAAAAAATGTTGCGCTGTGTTACTAATGTATGTTGGGAAGTGGATAAATGCAAGGTAAGAAGAAGTGAAAATGCGAGGTAAGAAGAAGTGAATAATGCGGGAATCGATCGCAGGATCTTCTGAATGCAAGTTAAAAGCGGTAGTATTTAGGTCACTAAGTTATTCATTAAGACACTTATTATTTCTGGTCCATTGTAAACCGCATGATGCATTTAAACGAAAATGAAATTTTAATCAACCCCTGTAAGCAACATCGTAATGCATTTTGGGGGCAAATGGGCAGCCATAGCCGATTGAGTCAGACACGACTGCATTTTGTTTCTTTCTGTTGCTGTATTGAACAGATTCCTTTAGCTTACCTCACTATTTCGAGTCGAAAGTGGATTCTCGTCCTGTGATCGCTTTGGGATCCTCAGCTCTGCAAGACACAAGCCACCATCCTCCCATAAGGTACCCTCACCACACGCGGTTGATTCCGCGAAGGAAAAGGTTGTGCCGAAGTTGAACCATCAGCAAAAAAAATCGTCTGGGCTAAAAAGAGGCAAACCGGCCGCCCGCCGCCCCGGACCAACATAATTCGATTCGATGCAGATTCGGTGCAGTTCCACACGACTGACGTCGCCGTCGTCGCAATGGATTCGGTCGGCGTTGGTTGGGCTGTTGGGGAGCCAATTCAATTATTATTGGTTGACCCAAAAAAAGAGAGGTGCTGCTTGTGGATCTCAGGGATGGTGCTCCACCAAATGTCGATTCGATGAGGATTGGGGATGGCAGACACCTCCTTCAATAAAAGGATCCGGTTGAAGTCGGGAGGGTAAGGTAAGGCGGAGCAAGAAATAAGTCCCCGAAAAGGTGGAATACGAAACTGAAATGAATAACTTTAGCCCAAAGTGGTCATAATCAACCGACGACGTATGGCAGAAATGTCAGGTCTCTCCTTATCATGCTTGTGCTACGGATGGCGTTCGCGTTGCAGGAGCAGTTGCCGCAGAATTGCGTAATCAATTGAAGTTTCGGTTTTCATCGAAACTAGTTATTAAGAGCGAGGGGTATACTTATTTCTTATTAAATATTCCATTTCATCAAGTTCCTTTGACGCGGAACAGCGATCTTGTTGAATTTTTAATGCATAAGTATTTTTGGACCATAAAATAGATCATAACACATTGGGGTCACAACATCACAAACTTTCAGTAACCATTATAGGAACATGTTGCAGTAATCGGTTGAAAACGTTTCTTTCGTCAAATCCTAAGAATTTGGTCCTAAGAAAGGTTCATTGCTACCCATCGAAGATCAGCCGATGATGCATCCTCCCAACCAGCACAAATCAGCGCCCAAAATTCTGGCATTTCGGTACCATTGCAACTTCACGGTGGGTGCGGTCTACTTCTTGTCGTAGGACCCAGCCAGACGGACGGCGTGTCACTTCTCGAAATCGTGCAAAGAGAAAGTCCGACGACGGCGGCGCACGGCGGCTTGTGTAATCCTACAAAACGAATCCGTGCGACTGACTGAGGACGTGCGCGCGCGATCGCGGATTCGCGAACACGATGCCACGGGTAGAGGTAGGTACCTCGGTTGCATACAATTTGAAGGATTCGCTGGAAAAAGGGATCACACCGTCGCATTTTTTGTTTTATCGTTTCGCCGTAAAATTGGCGCTACTTTCTAGACCCGTTGGCTGGGCCGGCGGCAATTGACCCTTTCTTTGAAGGCGTTGCCCAAAAAAAACAACGGAGCGACAACTGTTTCCAGGAAGATGCAGCCCGAACTGGGTTGATTCGTCTGCTTTTGATGGGGAGGAATGTTGGGCATGCAACTTTCTAACTGTATTTAGTCTTCTTGCTGAGTAAGAATGCAAGTTTTTTTTTTTTATTTGGAATGAGAGATTATTTAGAATGGATGTATTTTCATATCTATTTTTATTTCAAGATCTCTCTTCAATAACTGTGAATATGTGCCATATTTTTTGCAATCCTTAGAAGATGAAAACACTCAAAAATAACGATTTTATTCTGAAAATCGTATAATCGGGCCCATATAGCCGAGGCGGTAAACGCACGGGTATTCAGCATGACCATGCTGAGGGTGACGGGTTCGATTCCCGGTCGGTCCAGGATCTTTTCGTAAAGGAAATTTCCTTGACTTCCTTGGGCATAGAGTATCTTCGTGCCTGCCACACGATATACACATGCAAAATGGTCATTGGCAGAGGAAGCTCTCAGTTAATAACTGTGGAAGTGCTCATAGAACACTAAGCTGAGAGGCAGGCTTTGTCCCAGTGAGGACGTTACGCCAAGAAGAGAGAGAGAGAGAGACGTATAATCGATTGAGAGAGTTTGAATGAACATTGTTCATGTAAAAAATGATTTATAATATTTTAATAAATGTTAACCGAATTCCAAATTTGTCTCTTTTAGGGCGAAACTAAAAACATTTTCTAAAATTATGGTTTTTGATTTTTTTTATTAAATGACTGAGCAATATTTTCAAAATAGGTTTGATACACATGCAGAGAAAGAATCAATATTAACATATTTTTTGCAACTTGGTACTATAATATTGCATTTTATACTTGCCGTTTTAGTCCACTATTCCTCACAATAAAAAGCAGTTGCATTATGATTTAAAATCAGGGCGCAAAATTTTCGAGCAGACGAGCTGAAGTTCACCGTGCGGCAATTTTCATTCACTTGCCTGCGTATTCATATTCAGCTGCTCGATACTCGTTTGTCAACTGAATGAAAGTCAATGAATATTTGTAAACATCTTACAAAGTGTTAATTTGCTGATAAAATATTAACGTTTCGATTACATTTAACGATGCTTTACACAGATCTTTTCCCATTTGATTGTTGTGGAGTGTTTTTGGAAGGAATCGTAACCATAAACGTAGGCAATTATGAATATGTTTCTCGATCGGTTTCATATTCAATGACTACGAATTGACTGACTATGTGAAGAGGGAGAGCGAAAATGAATTTGTTTGTTTTGAATATTCAGTGCAGAATCATTCAAATTCGTGCTGTTTTCAGTCAATGACTATGAACATTTTGCACCCTGTTTAAAATGCAATCCATTTGGGTTGCACTATGAATCACAATGCAATTGTTTGGCAAACAACCTGTGTTTCCACGACAAGAGCTAGAAAAACTGTGACGATTATAGCACAGCTTGCTTGGATAGATTATTCGGCAAGCCTCGTTGGATAAATGTATGACTCGTGCTCTAAAAATCATCATTTTGCAACTCGTTACATAAATCAAGCCTATCTTTACCAAACACCGTATGTAACATATTAATACAAAAATGAGATTTTCACATAAGGCGCTGAATTTCGATAAGGACTACTTATATCACTCACCTTTGGAGATGATTTGTGAAAAAATATCCGGATTTTTCACGTTTCCGAAATTCTCAATGTATGAGTTGCTATGGGAACAGTGAATTTCCCCTTCGATTTGCTCCGTTCGTGGATTTTGTTAGATACGGTGTTTGGTAAAGTTAGGCTTGAAATATTTATTAAATGTTTCCTCATTCAATCTGTCATAGAAAAAGAGTTTAGAGGAGTCGAAAACATTCTTGAATTTGTTTCCTTGAAGTTACACGGAGAATAACAATGGGCATGGAAAAAATTAAATATAAAGATATTTCAACAATGTTCATAAATTTTCTAAAGTTTTTTGTCTTGAGAAATTGATATCTCAAATAGGTTACCAGAAAAAATAAAAAAGTGTAGGAACATTCAAAAAAAAAAATAAAAATAAAAATAAAAAAAAAATAAAAAAAATAAAAAAAATAAAAAAAATAAAAACTAAAATTTACAAAATAGGGAATAAACAGAATCGACGCTCAAAACACATTGAAATGGATTTAAGATAATTTAAAAATTGCGTGTTAAAGGGTAAATTGAATGCACTTTTTTATTTTTTGGGTTTTTTGTCTTTTTTCTTTTGTTAAATAACGAAGCAATATTTTTGGAATCGCTTTTCAAGCACATTTAAAAGAACGATCAAGGTATCTTCTGAATGTTTTCCTGGTGAAAGGTGTTTGTTATGTGTTATTGTTTTTTTCTATTTTTTTTGAATTAAATTAGTTCATCGATGGATTCGATAATAAGGAACACCTTTATTTTTCGAAATTTCATCAATCAAGAGGAAGTTCAGCTATTACATCAAAAACTTTCAATTAATTTACACTAGCAAATATTTACTACAAAAAATTTGCCAAGCTTTTGCCTACGGATAAATATCACTAGGGTTTTCATAAACATTTTGATCAGGAAATTCTCTTGAGATTCTTTATGGATTTTTACCAAAATTTACCCCAGGAAAAGGATTCCCTGCAGGTATTTCTACAGAGCATTTGCCTAGGGATATCACAGTACATGCCTTTTTTTTAGAAATTTCACTACCGCACACCACAACATTTTTTTTTGAATTTCCTCACGGAATTCTGCTGCAAATTACACCAAAAGAATTTGTTTTCCACGAATCTCTTCCAAGACTTGAATGGTTCGGTTCTATCGGTGGTAATTCCGCCAGGTCAAACTAAATAACTTTTTCAGCAATTTTTGTGAGATTCCAATCATCGAGCATTCGTTCAAGTTTCCCAGGAACCCAATCAAAAATTTTCACCAGGGTTTTTTAGCGAAGGTTTCTCTAGAGTACTTCTGCTAAAAATCAGGTCGCTTTTGGAGGATCACACCAAGCATTTTGAGAGGGGTTCAAAAAAAAATTAAGCCATAGGTTTTTTGTTACAAACTATACCGGGACTTCCTCCAGATATTTCATCAGCAATCCTTTATACTTGAATAGACATTCTTATGAGCATGCCGTCATCAATTCAATTTTAAAATCCATTCTAATTTCTGTAAATTCAAGAACAATAATATAGATTAAAAATTTCGAGTTGTATTGCACGCAACTTTTTTCAGAGATTTCCTTAAAAACCACTTCAGGCGGGGTTCAGGAGAGTACAGGAGGCAAATAATGGTACTCCCAGAATTCCTATTTCATTACAGCTTCAATGGTTTTTCGATTTTGTCGCTAGTGGTTTAATCAGTATTCGCCAAAATCACCCAAGATTTATGGCTTTCGTAATGTTTTTTTTTTCTAAAACTTTGTAAAATCAACATGAAAAAGGTAGAGAACATAAAAAGTAATTGTAAAACTATTTATTAGGGCCTTCTACTTCTACTTCTGAAGGAATGTCTGGATTTTGTTCATAGGAATTCACGATAAAAGTCAATGAAAGAATAGCCTTCTAACATTTCTGAAGAAATCATTGGAATACAGTAGGAGTCTCTGTTTTTGCATCTTATGGTGTCTGGATATTTCTTCGAGAGTAATTTCAGAAGGAATTTTTGGCGGAATTTATAATCGGATTTCTATAGGAACCGGTTAAAGAATTCCTGAAAGAATTTACAAAGAAATCTCTTGTAGAAATCCTGTTGTATCGCCGGATGAATTCTTGAAAAAATCTGTGGAGGAATAGCTGAAGTAATCCTAGGGAAAACCTTGAAGAAATCAAAGGAAAATTTTCAGAAGACATTCATGGAATAATAATAATAATAATAATAACTACTTGGGAAACTTGGGATGGAATTACTAAATGAATTTCCCACCCGAGCAGAGGAGAATAGCAAATTGATAACTACAGAATCGCATGGCCTGTTTTTATATCATAATTTGTTATTGTTAAATTATCAAAATATATCTTTTGAATAACATGTTTTGTTGGGCAATCTTATTTTGTTATGTATCCACAAGATAATATTTCAATAATATATTTTGTTGTAGAACAAGTTAACTTATTATTCTACTATAGAGAATGAACAAATATGTGATGAACAATAACACAACAGTAAGAAGTTCACAAAGTTCCTGTTATCAAGTTGTAATTGGTCTAACAAAATATGTTATTGAATTAGTCTTCCAGGAACATTTTTTTGTTATGATATTTGTTATTTTGCCGCTTATGACAGATAAGTTTATAACATAATATGTTATGCTAATAACACAAAAATTACTGATTTCATTATACAATTATTAAGCCAAAATAACATATTTTATTATTCTGTTGATATTTTCTTCTGCTCGGGCAAGAAATTTGCAAATAAATCTTGCAGAAACAAATAGCAAAATATTTGTAAATATTCCTAGAAAAATCTGTTCACAAATGTTTAAGAGAACTTTTGTAGTAATCTAGATCTTTTATTCGTAGAAAAAATAACTGAATTAACTTCAGGATAAATTCCTGAAAAAAAATCCAAGGAAAAAATCCTAAAAAATCCTTCAAGGAATGGATTTTTTTGAATTTTTTTAAAGTTTTAATTGTATTTCATAGTTTCAAATACTATATTTAGTCTCTTTTTTTTCTAGTGAAAACTGTCAAAAAAGCAGTCAAGAAAAAATTCTGATACAACACCACTGGATGAATTTCTAAAAGAACCGTAGGAAGATACTATGGGAGAAATTCTTTAGTAATTTCTGAAGGAATCCGTGGAAGAAATCCTGAAAGAATCTCCGAAAGGAAATGTTTTTGAGAGAAATAATTGGGAAATTGCTGGAGGAACTTCTAGAGTGATTTCAGTGGAGAACACTCAGGAGAAATGTCTGAAGTAATTCACGGAGAAAATTGTGAAGTAATTAATGCAAGAAACTTATATTGAATCCATGGATTTTTTTTAAGGATTCCGTGGAAGATTTCCGGAATGCAACCCTTTGAAGATTTTCCAAAGTTACCCATGAAGCAACTGTGGAAGCAATTCATGAAATTATTTCTTGAAGTTTTTGGAGAAATTTCTAGAACAATCTTTCGAGGGATTTCCGGAGGAATCCCTATAGGAACTTCCAAATCTTTCCCTAGAAGATAAACTAAATTTCTTCAGGAATTTATAGAAAAACTTCTAAAGAAGAAATTTGCAAAGGAGCCCATTTTTAAAGCATCACAGGAAGAATTTCAGTGAAAATTTGAAGGAATTCCTGGAGTTTTCTTAGGGAACCCTTGAAGATATTGCTTTGTAAAAATCTAAAAGAAATTGTGAAGAAACATCTTAATAATTTCTTAGATGAATTTCTAAAGAAAATCTTGAAGAAATTCCGAAACACATTCTTGAAGAAATTTCTGAAGAATTTCTGATAATTTTCGAATAAATCCCTGAAAATCTGTTTGTAAGTATCTCTGGAAGAATTTCTGAAGGAATCTTTGGAAAACTTTGTACTTGAAGAAACTTAAGGATGAATATTTAGACTAATTTCTGAGGCAATCGTTGGAAAACTTCATTGAAGCCTTTCTGGAAGATTTTCAATCAAAAAAAACCTGTATGATTTTCTAAAGAAACCTAAAAAAACCTGTAAAAGTTTGTGTAAACGAATCATTTGAGAAATTTTTGGAGGATTTCCCAGACAAGTTTCTGAAGAAAATCCTGCAGGCTCCAAACTTTTACTGGATAATATCATTCAGCCATTCCATAGAATATCCGTATAGTGGAACTCCAAATATAATAATATTTGGTGAGTGTGTGGTATATCAAAAATAATTGGACTCGTATTTTTTTTATTTCGTCATTAAGGTGACCAAATGTAAGATAGGGTGGTCCAAAAAATCAAGTTTTTTTAAAAACTCAAAGGTTTAAAAAAAATCTTGAAATAGTTGGCCGATTTTAAATTTTCTTTTTTTTTTGTTTGAAAGATATAAAATTGAAGTTTTCGCTCCTGAGATTCCTTCTGCGATTCTTTTACTGATTTTTTCAAGGCTTTCTTCAGGGATTCCCTCTGAAATTCAACCAGATATTGTTTTAGAAGTTTTTCAACGATGCTATCAGAATATATTTTATGATTTCTTTTAGGAATGCCAATATGCATTTCTTCGAATAATTTTGCAGGGATTGTTACCGGAGGTCTTTCTGGAGTTTGTTCGCGAAGTCCTTAAGAGAATATTTTAAGACAGTGAATAATTTCTTAGAATCCCCCCAAGATTTTTTTTTTGTTGCCATGGAAAAATGTCCATACGGTTTCGCTTAGACTTGTGTGAATTACCCTTATGGAATTTTGTCAGAAATGTTTTACATTTTTCAAGAAAATGCCATGAAATCCACGAAGCTTTTTATATAATTGCGCTGAAAATTCATCCTTCAAGAAGTTTTTTTAATTAAAGGGACTTTCTAATTCGACAAAAAATTAATCTCTGGAAGTTTTTTCTGGGGAAATCGTTGGGCATTCTGAAGGAGTTTCATCACATATTCTTAAGGAATTTTGAAAAGGTTTTAACCTTCACGTACCCGAACCCCAACATCTCATTTTCAAAGTGCTGGCATTTCGTCAATTTTCATCCGATTTTTTTGAAGTCGCCCTCAATCGTTCATAAATTGGTGCAAGTTTATTACACCCAAGTGGCCATGCAATATCCGGAAACATTTCGGAGATATTCCGGATTGTACTGGGGTCAGGGAGGGTGCTGAAATGGCTAAAAATTATTATTTCGTGTGTTATTGTGATTGAACCATTGATTTTCAGCTGAATTTTCATTGCGAACAATAAAACACAACTGCGATAATCAAATTTGAATAAGTTGACCCATCCGGATCACCGTGACAGGTTCCGTGGGGGCCTCATTGGGGACACTTCTGGTTTTCATCAAAAACAAGTCGTGCAACATATCAAACTTCATGATTTCGTATGACTGAGTCAGAAACGATAGACTGAAGTCTGTATCAACTAATATGGCCACCCCGGAACATCTAGCATTGGTCCCACTGGGGTGACATCGGGGACATTTCTGGTTTGCATCCCAAACATGCCGTGTGACGTATCAAACTTCATGATTTCAAGAGATTCGGGCAGAAAAAAATGACTGAAGTGTGTAGCAACTGTTATGGCCGCTCCGGAACACCTGAAACAGGTTCCGCGGGAGCCCCTCAAACACAATAACACACGAAATAATCACTTTCAGCCATTTGACAAAACATACCCCTCACCCACCCTCTGACCCCAGTACAATCTGGAATATCTCCGGAATGGTTCCAAATATTACATGACCACTTGAGTGTAATAAACTTGCACCAATTTATGATCGATTAAGGACGACTTAAAAAAAATCGGATGAAAATTGACGAAATTCCAACATTTTCAAAATGAGTTGTCGGGGGGCGGGAACGTGAAGGTTAATGTAGACCTTTAACAAGAAATTCCTAAGATTGTTTATCCTACAGATCCTACATATGTTTTTGAAGCAATGTCAAAATTGTAGGAGAAATTCCTGAGAAATGTTTTGCATACTTTTGAAGAAATGTATTCAATCAATTTAAGTCCCGCAGATATTCCTTAAAAAAAATGCTTGACGAATTCTTGAAGTTATTCTTGTAAATTCCATTCGCACAACCTGGAGAAACCTTTGAAAGAATATTTGATAACTCTCTGCTAAGTTTTTCCGATAGAATCCCTGAACGTATTCCTGAAAAAAATCTTCAAGATATTCTAAAACAAATCACTGAACTAAATCACTGAAAATATACACAATAAGACATCATGAGAGAAATTGTTAAAGATGGATTTGAAAGTGTTTTTTTTTTATATTGGTTAATGAAATCCCTAGAGATATACATGAAATAAGAGGTATTCCTGGAATAATCCCAAGAGGTTTATTTGAAGATATTCTTGGTATAGGTATAGGTATTTTTGGTATAGGTATGGAGGGTTTTAGAAAGAATCCATAATTTTGTTTTGGGAAACATCAGAAAGAATTAATAAAGGAACATTTTTAAATAAATTTTTGGAGAAATTTCCTATTTTCAATAGGCAACCTATTGAAGATTTCTAAACAAATTTCTCTAGAAATTTCTAAAGAAATTCAGAAATCTCTGGAAGATTATATAATGGAATTCTTGGATAAATTTGTGATTGGATGTTTAGACGAATTTTCCCTTGCAAGACTTCCTTAAAGCCTTTCTGACAGAATTTCTAAAAAAAAATCTATGTAGGAATTTCTGAAGAAATCTATGGAAGCTTGCCTGAACGAATCCTTCGGGAAATGTTTGGAGGAACTTTTAGACAAGCTATTTCTGAAGAAATTCAGGGAGCCACTGGGAAATACAAAAAAATGTTTAAGAAGTATTCTCAGAACGAACTCTGCTGAAAATTATTCGATTAAAATTGAAATTAATTTGGGATTATGAAGATACTGACATATCACTTTTCCATCTCTTACGAAAGCGATCACAATCTAAAGGCGATACTAGATGCGTTTCCTCATGCTTTAGTTTTTGATTTTTTTTTATTAAATAACGAAACATTATTTCCGAAATTGGTTTGCATACACATTTAGAGGAACGATCAAGGTATCTCCTGAATGTTTTTCCTGGTGGAAAATGTTTTCCGGTTTTACAAAAACCATTTTCAAAGAAAATTTCTAAAAAAAAAATGTTTTTAGAAGAACGAAAGCTCAAGTTCTCATACATCGGGTTCAAATTACCCAGCCAGCAATTTGGTTGCTATATCGAAATTGCAACTGAAATAGTCACACATATATAGCACCAAAGAAATCGTATTCAATGCACGAAACAGGCATTTACAGACTAAAGTGGAGGCCATATCGAAACATATATACGATTACTGCGATTCCATCCAACATAATTTACGATTTCTCGAAAAATTTCTACGATTTCGCCGATTTTATCCGTCTAAATATACGATTATGCATGATCTTATTACGATTGAGAGTACCAATATACGACTCAAGATTTTCAAATAAAAAAAAAACAAATGGTGTTCAGTGAGAATCAATCTTTTGTCCTTTGATTGAGAACTGTGCGTTATCTCTATTGGCTATATTGCCAAGTTGAAAATAGAGAGTTCAAAGTGAATGGCATGAAACAAATAAAAATTAGCATGATACGGTGCGAGACTTGTGGTGGGAGCGTTGTTGTGCATTGAGTGGCACCAAAAGTGGTGCCGTGCAAAAGGCCCGGAATTCACATCGTTGTTGGAATCTATACATCACTTATTGTAAGTCATCTGCTAGTATGAAAACCTATGAATTTGGTTGAAGTTATTGCTGCCATGGTTGGAATGTGTCAACAACAACAAAAATGTAAATATGTGATGAATACTATTTTTTTCTTTTTCTCCATCATACAAATATGTAAACAAAACCATATACGATTTCCAAGATTAAGATTCGACTATTAAAAGTGCAGTAACAATCATATGCGACTGTAAAAATGAATATACGATTTCTACGATTTCATTCACTTCGTATACGACGCAAGTGTGACGCAAACGATCAATATACAACATTGTTATAGTTGTATACGATTTCACCGATTTTCATCATACCTTTAGGTAGCAAGCAGACTCATATACGACGTGAAGCGACGATTTCCACGATTCAAAGAAATCATATATACGATGCTAGCGAACTTGCAGCTTGACACTAAGAATGTATGTTTTTTTCACGATTCTATCCGATTCTGTGCGATCCTACCGATAGTATCTCGCACCTTTTATGATCGGAGATGACTATATGAAACAAAATCGCAATTGAAATTTAATTTGGCATGAAATGCGATTTAACGCAATCATTGTCAACAAATATACATATTATTATACAATTCTGATTCAATATATGAAAATATACGATATTTTCCACACAATGATTTACGATATGTTGTTGGCTGAGTAGATAATTCTAGTAGGTAAGGAAATGACATGCGAATAAAACTGTAGCAATAAAAATTCCTGTAGCAGCTATTTGAGGGATCCTAAAAAGAAGACAAAATAAATTCCGCCGAAACGTCGGAAATAGATATTCTTTACTTTCTTTGATTGATGAAACAACTGCTCTCGTGACGTACTAAAAGTCCTACACAACCCTTTACCAAATGCCACCATCAAGATCCGAAACCATTTTTCTTCGGTATCGAACATCTTGCTGCGTTTGCCCGATCACCATTGAACCTGTATGTTGTTAGATGTACCAATAGGCTCAAGATTTATTGCCAAGCGCACCACTAACTAGTTTCGTCCGTTCGTACCCCTACCCGAAGCGATCAGTGTGTAGTGCAGTGGTAGACTCACATGCTTTTCAAGAGCTAGTTAACTTGGTCGACGATGACGACGACGACGACGACTACGACGAGCTCTTGAAGAGGCCCCCTTGGCCGTGTCCCCATCTACTACTTAGTGTAGACGACCAGACCAGCTAGCTACCACAGTCAGTGTCAGAGCATGATCAATCCGCTCCACTGCGCTACTGACACTGCCTTTGCCTTTCCGTCCTAGTCGTCGTCGTCGTCATCACCGACATGATGTGCGGATCCGAAGCACGATCGTTGCTGAATTTCAGTGCTAGTGGTGGCTGGTAGTTGTGCCACTGCACTACACTCTGCGCTGACTGACTGCGCCGTTCCCCTGTGCTGCCCTACCGATCACGGTGGAAACTAGGGGGATCAGTGTAAAATGGCTCATAATGCCCGTTCCCATGTGAATTTCCAAATAAATTTTTGATTATTAGTTTTTTGATAGCGAATTATATCATTTGTTGCTCAAGATATACGAGGATTTATTTTTAGAAGTCAAAGACACCGAAACATGATTATTAAGCTCTAATATGCTGCTATACGTCAGTGAAACGTGGTACGTATCAAAGAAGATCACGCAACGGTTGCAACTTTTGCTCACACAGGGGTTTTTGTTGACAAAATTGAATGAATTTAAAATTGAAGTTACAGAATTCGAACTTAATAATGCATGAGACAGACTTATTAAAAACTCAGATGTTAAACAAACTTTTAAATTGGATGAAACTTCTACATAACCGGTCTCATTTATTGACATTTATCATTCCGCAAAGAAGCCCATTTCACCCCGCTTACCCCAACCCACTGACTTGGTGGTTGCGGATTGCGTTATTTTATGAATCTCGTCAGACCCGCAGAGTGATTATGTAAGAGAAAGAGCACTTTTAAAAAATTAACGAAATGTTGCGACGACGACTACGACTGAGACGACGATCGACAGTGTGCGCCGAGCGATGAAGCCTTTTTGCGGCTGGTTGGTTGGAAGGTGGTTTGACTTCTTTTTTTTAGGAAGACCAACCAACATCGAGGGGGGACTGGAAAAGTTCAGGTCCACCACGTCGTCTCCGGTGTGTGGACGTGGAGTGTGCGTCCGTCCGGACGACGACGGTTAGTGCAGTGGTGCGGCGGCGTGGAGTAAGTTCAAGAGCGGTGGATGCGAGGGGGAGGGCAGGGGAAAATTTTATGCGCTGATTAACACGACAGGTCTGCGTAAGATTTAGACGGACCTCGTTCAACTATGGATGGGGGCTGTCCGTGGGGATTCAACGGTGCAGTTGATGTGTTTTTGTTTTAATGTTTGGTCTGCTTCCAGTCGATTTTCTTACCAATTTTATGCTTAACTGTGTCTGTTTTGGAAAACTGCTGTTTTTGGTGATCTTTATACAAGTAGCTTCTTTAACAGTGACGTAGTTAGCTCAAGCAACTATTATGATATCAGTTTTCTTAAAAGGACACAATCGGTGAAGTACTAGGATTGAAGAAATGAGCTGAATTTTTGTATGATGAGAAGGTCCGTTTCTGCAATGAAACGGTTCAAAAAGCGTGGGTATTATGACTCCTTGTCTTATTTAATGCTATTTGAGCAAAACTTTGGGTAACTGTGTTGCTTAAGTAGCAAGAAATATAGAAAAGTTGGGAGCCATATAACGGACAAACAATGATGGAACCCTATAAATGCTCTATTTTACTGTTCATTTCGAAAAGTAAATAGAACATTATAAATGCACATTTAAATATAACATCACGAATTTGCATTTACAACACAAAACATTAAAGTGGCCAGTTATCCAAAGGAATAACAATTTACGATCCCAGGATGACGAGGTTTCATTTGTTGGTTTTGGTCCATCAGTCAATCCTGGAATTGTGTTTTGTTTGCCTGATTGCATTCTTGTTAACAGTCTTTGTTCTGTGTTCATAGCTTAATTTTGACTAGGAAAACTAATCCTAATGGGCCATCCCGCATCGGGTTTTAATGCAAGACGACTGCATTTTGATGTCCGTGCTAGGGACCGGTTTGCCTGTCTTGCAGAATTAATTGCCAGAAATGACCTAAACGTATGCAACCAATCCGGTCGTTCGGGCTACATTCCTCCTGAGTGATGGAACAACCCTATATATTCACATTAAAACTAGTAAAATACTCATATTAGAATAGAACGTACAACAGAGCAATAAAACTGGTAGCAATTTTCGAAAATCCGCTGAAATAGTAAAGACAATTTTTGGAATTTTCAAAGATTTCTTCAGCGATTTAAAGGATTCCCTAGCTTGTTTCCCTCCCTTGGTTCCAAGGATTTTTTCAGGGTTTTCTTTCCAAAGATTTTCTGGAAATTCTCCCAAAATTTTGTTCAAGGAGAAGTTCAAGGATACTCTTAGTAATTTGTCCAAGCATGTAAAATTGACTGACTGCAAAACGATGAGGCGATAAGGAGAGCGTCCAATATAGCTCTGGTCCTCACAAGTTCCTACCTCATGCTTCCACGGGTCAAGCGATGACAAAGACCGCCAGCTAAGAGTTGTGTGCTTAGCTGGTAGTGCAGTCTGGACACTGTTGTCCTTCTGACTTCAGCTAGATTGAGGAGGTACGATTCGAGCGTTTGTTCACCAAGGAGGTGCGGCTCAAATAGCGTCTGTTCTGGCATCCAGCGGCTGAGTAAGAAACGCTGCACCACGCCCAGCTAGATCCAAGGTGGTAGCCCTATCAGCGTGGTCGTCCTAGTGTTGGTTGGGACGTTAAACAGAACTGGCACGATGGCCCTCCGGCGAGACAGGAGTGTTGGCGTAGGCCCAATAAGCCACCCGTAAAAAATTCCCATTGCGAATAACATAGGAGAAAATACGACTCGATACAATCGACAAAGACCCATGCGACGTAATAAGGACTACGATTGGAAACTTGGAACATGGAATTGCAAGTCACTAGGTTTCGCAGGATGTGACAGGATAATCTACGACGAACTACATCCCCGCAACTTCGACTTCGTGGCGTTGCAGGAACTTTGTTGGACTGGACAGAAAGTGTGGAAAAGCGGGCATCGAGCGGCTACCTTCTACCAAAGCTGTGGCACCACCAATGAACTGGGAACAGGATTTATAGTGTTGGGCAAGATGCGACAACGTGTGATCGGGTGGCAGCCGATCAACGCAAGGATGTGCATGTTGAGAGTTAAGGGCCGTTTCTTCAACTACAGCATCATCAACGTCCACTGCCCACACGAAGGGAGACCTGATGACGAGAAAGAAGCGTTCTACGCGCAGTTAGAGCAAACATACGATGGTTGCTCGCCGCGTGACGTGAAAATCGTTGTCGGCGACATGAACGCGCAGGTAGGAAGGAAGGAAATGTACAGACCGGTAATCGGGCGAAACAGCCTGCACGCCGTATCGAATGATAACGGCCAGCGATGTGTAAACTTTGCAGCCTCCCGTGGTATGGTAGTCTGAAGCACCTTCTTCCCCCGCGAAGATATCCACAAAGTCACCTGGAGATCACCCGACCATCAAACAGAAAACCAAATCGACCACGTTCTAATCGACAGTAAATTCTTCTCGGATATAACCAACGTCCGCACATACCGCAGTGCGAATATAGATTCGGATCACTACTTAGTAGCTGTATGCATGCGCTCAAAACTTTCGGCAGTTATCATCACGCGTCGAAGTCGAACGCCGCGACTCCACATCGAGCAGCTGCGTAACGTAGAAGTGGCTGAAGACTACGCGCAGCAGTTTTCAGTGGCCCTACCAACGGAAGAGCAGCTTGGCGCAGCTACACTTGAAGATGGCTGGAGGGACATCCGATCCGCCATAGGTAGTAACTCGGCTACAGCACTAGGTTTCGCGACTCCGAATCATAGAAACGACTGGTATGACGGCGAATGTGAACAGTTAAAAAACGAGAAGAATGCAGCATGGGCGAGAATGCTGCAACACCGTACGAGAGCGAATGAGGCACGTTACAAACAGGCGCGGAACAGGCAGAACTCAGTCTTCCGGATGAAGAAGCGCCATCAGGAAGAATGAGATCGCGAACCGCGGTACCGCGCTAAGGACACACGAAAGTTCTACGGGAAGCTGAACCGCTCGCGTTGAGGCTTTGTACCACAAGCCGACATGTGCCGAGATAATCACGGGAATATTCTCACGAGCGAGCGTGAGGTGGTCGAGAGGTGGCGGCAGCATTACGATGAGCACCTCAATGGCGACGTTGCAAGTACCGAAGGTGGCGTGGTAACAGATCTAGGAGTCTGTGCACAGGACGAAAGACTTCCGGCCCCTGACCTCCAAGAGATTGAGGAGGAGGTTGGCCGGTTGAAAAACAACAAAGCCGCTGGAGCAGATCAACTACCAAGCGAGCTTCTAAAATACGGTGGAGAAGCACTGGTGAGAGCACTACACTGGGTCATTACCAAGATTTGGGAGGAGGAAGTATTACCGGAGGAATGGATGGAAGGTATCGTGTGTCCCATCTACAAAAAGGGCGACAAGTTGGATTGCGGGAACTACCGTGCGATCACACTACTGAGCGCTGCCTACAAGATACTCTCCCAAATTTTATGCCGCCGTCTATCACCGATTGCAAGAGAGTTCGTGGGGCAATATCAGGCTGGATTCATGGGTGAACGCGCTACAACGAACCAGATGTTCGCCATCCGCCAGGTGTTGCAGAAATGCCGCGAATACAACGTGCCCACACATCACTTGTTCATCGATTTCAAATCGGCGTATGATACAATCGATCGAGAACAGCTATGGCAGATTATGCACGAATACGGATTCCCGGATAAACTGATACGATTGATCAAGGCGACGATGAATCGAGTGATGTGCGTAGTTCGAGTAACAGGGACACTCTCAGGGTCCCTTCGAATCTCGCAGAGGGTTACGGCAAGGTGATGGTCTTTCGTGCTTGCTGTTCAACATTGCTTTAGAGGGTGTAATTAGGAGAGCGGGGATAAACACGAGTGGGACGATTTTCTCGAAGTCCGTTCAGCTGCTTGGTTTTGCCGATGATATTGATATTATTGCTCGTAAATTTGAGACGATGGCGGAAACGTACATCCGACTAAAGAGTGAAACCAGGCGAATCGGATTAGTCATTAATGTGTCGAAGACAAAGTACATGATGGCAAAGGGCTCCAGGGAGGAATCACCGCGCCCGCCACCCCGAATTTATATCGACGGTGATGAAATCGAGGCAGTTCAAGAATTCGTGTACTTGGGCTCACCGCCGACAACGACACCAGCAGAGAAATTCAGACACAAGTTGTTGTTGTTGTTCATTTTTATTTACAGCCCTTTTAGTCGTTTTGGTTCTTCGGGTCTCGGGCAGATATTACTGAAAACCCTGCGGTGCAAAACAACTTGGCTCGGGGGCTCTGTTTTATATTATTATTATAGCTTTATTATAGAGACTTTCATCACTCTGTTTTATATCAATGAATGTACTTAAATTTGTTTATATGGTGAGATACGTTGACAATTAATTTAATGCCCTTTTCCTGGCAGTGCCAGTTGGTCAGTATGTCTGAAATAGACGTAAAAACGTGAAACTCTTGAAGGCCAAGTGCTTTTAATTGACACATTGAAGGATAAATTTGTAAAAAAATACCCCTTATGGGGGAAAGGAGAGGACGGTGTTGGGATTCGAACCCTCTACTCCGTATCCTCTAGTCCAGCGCTTTAATAAACCAAGCTACATAACAAGCTACGATTCTGGTGAGGTACGTCGACTTGATACTATATGAATGGGCATAGCAACAAATGTCTAATGTTGATCATATCGAAACTTACGTCAGCTACGCAATCACGGTCAGCATAGTTGCAAAATCTTCGTTTTTTGAGCTACTTTTCTTTTGAGAATGTACACATCGTAAACATTTAATAACACCAAATTATCTCACCGATCGATCTCAAAGCCTCAGCCACTGCTTTGCAATTTCTTTAAATACTAATCATCAACAAATAAACACCTCTGGCGATTTGCAATTACCCGGCTAGCTATTATCCGTGCAGCATCTCCTCTTCGTCTGTCTTGTCTGCCAGTCTGGCTACCCAATCGGTTGACCCAGTCTGCGTGCGCTACTAATTTGATCAAATCAAGACTCCCAGCCCAAACAGATAGACAGCCAGAAATTGCAGTGCAGCGCGGTGACGTAAAATTTAACCACCGCTCGATTGCATCACCTTAACCGACATTTCATCACCTCTGGCCCATCCAAAAGCTCATCAAACAAATAAAATGTAGAGGAAAAAAGACCCATTATCTCGGCTGGAAAATCGATAAACTAGGTTTTTTTTTGTTGTCGGTCGGACGGTGAACAAGAGCGAGCAGGGGGGCAACCCATCAAAGCTCAACAACGCACTTGAACACAAACGTCGTCGTCGTCGTCATTAATCAGCCCAACGTGAACGCATAAAACCATCATTACCCACCCGCCAGACGGCTCTCTCTACGCGCCGTGCACTGCCATGTCAGCCAGTGCCAGTGCCAGTTTGCAATACAAATCCGAGCCCATAAATGCAAAATAAGCCCCACGTAGCCGAAAAAGTAGGTTAATTACACCTGTACGAAAGAAGTCAATGGCGACGAATCCTCTCGGTGTTGAGCGCGGTGCTCACGTAGTCGATCGAGAGGCAGTCAGTCAGTCAGTTGATCCGTTTAAACGATCAGATGTAGAGCTGCAACTCTGACTAAGGCCAACTGTTGCATGCTGGGACTGATCTAGCTAAAACTACCAACCGACTACCATGCGATCCGTGACGGAGCTGTTTAAATCAAATCCTTTTTGAAAGTGGAAACCTCACAGCAGAAAGTGCAAAGTTCACTGTTTCAATCGGAAAGCCGTATGAGCGATCTATCGCACCGTGGAGTATTTAGTGAATTTGTCTGGTCAAAACCGGGGATTGAAAAAATCACGGAATGTAATGATAAAGTAACATGTCTTTCTTCAGTTCCACTATTTTCTGTACGAATAATATAACCACAGACAAACAGCCGTAACACTCTTCAAAACGGCTTGGCACATGCATTTAACGATCAATTCAAATTTTATTTGATTGGCGCGATTCTTCCACCAGAGGCGCTAGTGTTCAATCGCTTTGACGTTTGCCAGTGTACACGTTGCTGAATGATGCAAACGAAAATTACATGCGATTTGTGTAGTAGTGTGCGTGTTAGTAAACGTCAAATCAAAATCCATCATGGCCGACAGTGTCTTGCGCGGTTATACCAACAGGTGGCAGTGTGCTCATGAAAAAGACACAGGACAAAAGTTTTTGATGAATTTCCTTTAAGGACAAACGTCTTGAAATCCCGCTACAACAGTGCATCAGAACTTCAGACGCACAAATCTCAAGAAGCAAACTTCAAACAACAGTGCATTCTATTATTCTGTTCTTGCTCACTTGTAATAAGCTTAAAATAAGAAGCTCAGGTGCGCTGGTTTTGTTTACGAAGAGTTTTGTGCTTCCGAAATCATGAGTAGGTGCCAAAGTCGGCCATTGTGGCGGCCATTTTGGGATTTCAACGTCCTTAAGAGTTATGTCTGTTTGTCTGTGATATAACTATTACAACTAGAGTGAATGTACCAATAGTAATTATCATGCTGACTTCGTGTCCGACAAACTTTTTGCTTTTTTCTACACCGTGTATTTTAAATGGGTGCTGGGTACCCGGGTACCCTGTCGGCCACATAAGGGTTAAACAAATAGGATGTAATCTTCTAGGACTTTTGATAAAACTATTTTTGGCCAGTTAGGCCCAGTAAACACCTACATATCTGTGGCACAGTACTACACGTGTTCCACGTTTGACGAATCAGCCGTCTCGAGCAGTTGTGTGTCACTCGATCTTGCTCTTGGATCCGTCGTCATCTCACGCCACTACCACAGCGCTCCGCCACCACCAACTAAAATAGACGAAACTATTGCGAAATAGTACAAAAAGAAACGACACTCATTTCTATTTCTAGTTTTGAATGTCAAGAGAAACACGCTGCGATACGTCGCAGACAGTTGCACGCACCGAACCACCCCGTCACATCGCCACGCCGCTTCTGACTTCTCGAGCCTCCAATCGTTGCGCCACGGCGACGCGATGGGTTGATTTATGCACGCACGCACTTTGTAGGGTCTGGTCTGTGAGACCCTCTCTACAGACCCGCACCCCTACAACGCCTGCCCGATTTGCCATTTTCGGACTGGTACGCGTGGTAGACGATTGCGGCATCCAGTCTCCGAACTAAAACAGATGTTGGCAGAAGCGTGTTCCGATAAGGGCCTTTTTCTTAAAAAAAAAAAATAAAACATACGGAATTATCTTAGGATCGTTTTTGTAATGGAAGGCCATACTCAGACTGCAGGAATTTGAGAACCCAGGCTGTCATTTGGATGATATTTTGAAATAGCTCTCTCGAGATTCTTCCAAGGACTCCTCTCGCGATTCATCCAGTACTTTATCATAAGATTGCTCCAAGAGTTGCTCCCGGAGTTCCTCCAGGATTTTTTTTTCAAATTCTCCAGAGATTCCTTCAGTGATGCTTCCATTCCAGATTCCTCAAGAAGGTTTCCAAGAATTCTTCCAACGATTTCTTCAAAAATTTCACACAGTGGTCCAAATTCCATTAAGGATTCCTTCGAGGATATCTTCCGCTATTCTCCCAAAATTTTATAGCGTCTTTAATAAAGACAAATCAATCAATCAATCAACCAAAATTTTATCTACAGAGATTTATCTACAGATTCCTCCAAGGATTTTTTCATGATTTCTAAGAGTTAGAATTCCTTCAAAATACGTCCTCAGATTGATCTAAGATTGGTTTCAGAAAATTCTCAAAAAAAAAATAATCAAAGATTTGTCCTGGATTTTTTTTTTCTAGAAATTCCGCAATAAATTTTACAAAAAATTATTCCACCAAGGGTTTTCCCATAAGTTTCTCCAGGTATTTTTCCTAAATGTTCTTCAAAAACTTTTCCTGGGATCTCTTCACGAATTTCCTTGGGATTGTTTTTTGATATTTCTCCAGAGATGCATAGAAGAATACTTACTGAGATTTCCGCAGGGATTCAAGTAGAGATTTCTTCAGATTTTTTTACAGAATTCTTTTAACATGTCTTCCTTGGATTCCTTCTGAAATTCCTTCAGTGATACCTTCGAAAATATCTCACCAATATTTCAGCAGGATTACCTTAAAAGTTCTTCCATGGAGTTTTTTTTTTTAAATTTCCTCAAAACAATTAAAAAAAAATCCTACAGATTCCTTTGAAATTTCTTCTAAAAGCTCCTGCAAGGATTTTTTGGAAATGGCTCAATAATTAAGATATTTGTACAGGGATATTTCCAGAAGTTCGTTCAGAAATTGTACAAAAAAAAACTTGCTGAGTTCTAGAAATTAAAGACTGGACTCGAAAAAATGAGACACAAACAATAATGTATAACTTTTGATTGCGTGCACAAAAATAGCTGATTTCTTACCAGAAATAGTACATTATGTGTAGCTAATACCATAAAAATTTCATCAAAATCGGTTAAGTGTTGGCGGAGATATCGTCGAAACAAGAGACTTACCATTTCAGAATTTTGGGCGAACAAACACTTAAGGACAAGGTATTTGGAGTACATTGCTCAGAATTTCTAGAGCATCGTTTTTTAGAACCGTTGAACGGATTTGGATTAAAATGCATCACGCTGTTGACAACCACTGAACAATTAGCGTGATGCAATTTTTCATCCAAATCCGTTCAACGGTTCTTAAAAACGGTGCTCTAGAAATTTTGAGCTATGTACTCCAAATACCTTGTCCTTAAAAAAAATTTACCTAAAACTGTAGAGCCAAAAATACTGAACCGATTTCAATTTTTCTGTAAAAAAGTATGTATGTAGAAGTATTGTGTCAAAATTTCATTCAATTTGATCTAACTGTTAAAAAGTTATAGCTATTTTTGTAGCACTATGTCGCAATTAGCAGATGTTTTTTTTTTTTTAATTTCTTTGTATTTGTGAATTTTAACTTCTTCACACAATTAGCAGATGTGGTTTTTGGCATGGTGACATTCAAATGTTCACTGAAAACAGTTTAACACAACAATTTTACACTGTCAAAGTTTTATAAAAATCTGGACAGTGTTGCCAATTCTACAGTCAAAATAGTGCACACTGATTTTAAAATGTTAAAAAGTTCCCAAAATTTGGAAAACCCTGTTTTTTTTGTTTGAATTGTTAAAAAAAAGTACTGAACCGATTATGATGAAATTTTCACCACTCATTATGCCTTACTTGGAGAACTTACAGTCAAAATTTCTGAAGATTTGATGAGCTAACAACAAAGTTGTAGCCTAAACAATTTTTAAAATGGACGCCCAAAATTTCCAATATCACATTTCATTGTATCGACAAAATTTGCGCCAATACTGGACCAATTTTGATGAAATTTTTAGGGAATTAACTACACATAATGTGCTATTCCTGGTTAAAAATCAACTATTTTTGTGAACGCAATCAAAAGTAATACATTATTTTGTGTGTCTCATTGTTTTCGGGTCCAGTCTTTATCCATAAAAATATTTCTAAAGAAATCATTGTGGGTTTGTCTTAAGGAGGTCCTTAAAAACTCCTGGTGATACCTTTGAGATACCTAGAAGAAGTACGGTACTGATTCCCTTTTTAACCCTATTAAGATATTGGGGTCAATATGACCCAGACTGGCACGCTGGACGTATACACTACGCCATCGTGGTGTAAAAACTCAACATCTTAGGAAGAATAAGCATGTGCATCCCATTTTCATCCTACGAAAAACAAGGGATTGAAGCGTTGTTTGTTTTGTTTCTTATTTTTATATTTTTGTTACAAGTGAGCAGTGCACGAAAACAAAAAAATGGAATCAATAGTTTCAGTAATCGCTTGTTTTCGAATAGGATGAATTTGGGAGCGTGAGATTACTTACGACACTCAGACTCTACATGAATATATTCTGAAGGGATTCCAGAGCAAACATTCCTGAAGTATTTTCTGAAGGAATCGTTGGAGAAATTCCTGGGAGAAAACCTGAAGAAACTTCAGACAAAGGTACTGGTGGAATTCTTGTAGAAAATTTTCAAAAAACCAAAAAAAACTTGTTTTGCAGGCACTCATACAAGAATTTCTTGAAAGAATATGCTAAGGAATATATTCTGGACAAATTTCTTCAGGAATTGTTGAGATAATCTTTGGAGAAGTTCTTAAAGCATAAATAGTACATGTACTCATGATATTCCAGTCGACGTTAGCCGAAGTGTTCCTGAATCCTGAGAATACTTAATTTAGAAAAGCACACTTGGTTAACATGTATATAATCTCAATACCGGCGGGACCCCCGGAATCGATTCCGGATCACTACCGGTTATCCCAAATATGCTCTGAGACTATTATTCCGGAAACTACCGGTAGTTTCAAATGTAGACTGAGCCAAATTTCGTGAATCGTATATTCGTAATCATCAAAGCTACGATTTAATGTGTCACATGCATGGATTTGGTTCACTTTTATAGTTGGCCACTTCCGGTTGGACACCCGGAACCATTTCCGAAACATCACAGATTCAGATGTGGTCTGAGACTATTTTCCTGCTTATCGTGGGACACCCGGAACCGGTTGCGGAACCCTTCCGATTCAGATATAGACTGAGACTATTTTCCTGCTTACTGCTCATCAGGTTATCGAAAATGCCGTAGTTTGATGTGACGCATGCATGGCTTTGGTACACATTTCTGGTCACTTCCGTCGGGACACCCGGAACCGGTTCCAGAACACCACCGGTTCGAATATTGTCTGAGGCTATGTTGCTGCCTACTGTTCATCAGGTTACCGACGAAGCCACGATTTGATGTGTCGCATTCATGGGAATGGCTCACTTTTATATTTGGCCACTTCCAGCGGGACACTCGGAACCGGTTCCGGAACACTACCGGTTCAGATATACTCGGGTAGAGCATAATAGCATATATTGATATTGAGATCAAAATGTGACATTGCACAGTGGGAAAAAAAGGGACCCAAAATCGCAACTTTTAGAAGCCGCTGGTTTGGAAAAGCATCAAATACCTATTTCTATGTAAAAAATGACAAGGAATCGAATGGTGGTGCTCTCGTTTTGTGCAGACCACGGGAAAGGTCCCATTTCGCCCCATTTTGCCCTTTTTTGCACTATTTTAGTGCAAAACATTACAAAGTAGCAAAGATAAACCTCTGCCGCCGACATATAACCCGGGAAAACGTTAAATACTATAGTAGAGGTTATTCTCAATTGAAGTGGAACATTTCCGTGCTGACCAAATCACTATAACGCCCCATTTTGCCCCACACTACTTATTAATTATGAAAAAACTAGTTTTATCCATGGATGAACGTTGATTCCAACCCCGACAGAGAACGAAAGTGACCTTTTTTGCCTAAATTCACCAATTTTTCTCAATTAATTCTTTCATATCTTAATTAAAAGATTCAAATTAGAGCAATTATGACGTAAAAAGCTTGGAGCAACCATATGCAGTTGATTTCAACTATGGGAGAACACGGAAAGTGATTTATTTTCCCCAATTCGCCCTTTTTTTGATGATTCATTATAAACTTTGACCCACAAGCATTTGAAGACTACTGCTGGTCAGCATCGCTTAATTCCTAAAATAATATGGAAGAGGTTATCATATGATTCTTGGTTAATGAAGCATGAAAATGTTAAAATTTGGCAACGAAACATGAAAATTAGAATGAATTGGGGCAAAATAGGTAACATCCCTTGCTCATCCATGGTAAAAATAAACTCTATCTAGTTTTATTTAAGAGTATTTGCATAATAATTGCATGTTATTGCATGAAAACTTCGAAAACAGCTTAAAAATGTATGAAAAAACTAATTTTTCATAATTTTGAAGGAATATGGGGCAAAATGGAACTTTATCGTAATATGGGCAATTTGAAAATGCTTCACCCTCGTGGTGGATAATCTTTGCTATAATATTGAATGTTTTTCTTGGATGTAGATCGGAAATCTTCATATGCTTTCTGGACATATTTGGCACCGAAACATCAAAATTAGAGTGAATTGGGGCAAAATAGGTCAGATCTCGTGCTCTTTCATGGTGATAAACAACTCTATCTAGTTTTTTGAAAGAGTATTTGCATCATGATTGCTATGATTTGCACGAAGCTTCGAATACATCATGAGAACTTAAAAAACTCATTTTAATAGATTTTAAGGAATATGGGGCAAAATGGGACATTATAATGATATGGGCAACATGAAAATGTTCCACCCTCATTGTGGATCATCTTCGCTAAAATATTGAACGTTTTTTATAGATACAGATCGTTAGCGGAGATCTCCATATGCTTTTTGGTAAAATATAGCACCGAAACATGAAAATAAGGGAGAATTGGGGCAAAGTAAGCCACAAATCGTGCTCTGCCATGGTGGAAATCAACTCTATCCAGTTGTTTAAGAGTATTTGCATCATGATTGCTATGATTTGAATGGAAACATCGAAAACTGCTTGAAAATCCATGGATAAAACTAGTTTTTTCATAAATAATAAGTAGTGTGGGGCAAAATGGGGTGTTATAGTGATCTGGTCAGCACGGAAATGTTCCATTTCAATTGGGATCAACCTCTACTATAGTATTTAACGTTTTCCCGGGTTATATGTCGGCGGCAGAGGTTTATCTTTGCTACTTTGTTATGTTTTGCATTAAAATAGTGCAAAAAAGGGCAAAATGGGGCGAAATGGGACCTTTCCCGTGGTCTGCACAAAACGAGACCACCACCATTCGATTCCTTGTCATTTTTTACATAGAAATAGGTATTTGATGCTTTTCCAAACCAGCGGCTTCCAAAAGTTGCGATTTTGGGTCCATTTTTTCCCACTGTGCATTGGTTTGATTGATATAAGAGATAAAAGATCTGAAAATAATATCTAAAATTTACTCCTGGAACATCATTATCAGATCAGAGTTAGATCTTGTAAGATCTAATCAATAGCAGCAAGCTATTCGTTTGATCTTGAAATATCAAATTTTGATATTGTTCAGATGTTCCAGGAACATTTTTCGGACATTATTTTCCTGTTTACCGTTCATTAGGTTATCGAAAATTCCGCGGTTTGATGTGTCGCTTGCATGGGTTTGTGGAATTTTCATATCTAGCCCCTTCCTGGGGTACCGGTCCGGAACACCTAAATAACAATAACTCCGGAACGGTTGGACCGATCCGAACAACTTTCAATAGGAAACAATGGGATTAGATCCTGCGTCGAATGAACCGATGGTCAATAAAATCAGTTGAGGTTTACTACCAAAAAGTGACGCGAGTTTATTTTGTACACACACATACACACATACATACACACAAACATAGACATCGCCTTAATTCGTCGAGCTGAGTTGATTGGTATATGTGACTCGACCCTCCGGGCCTTCTATCAAAAAGTCATTTTTGGAGTGAACATATAGCTTTTCTAGTACACTTAGTGTACGAGAAAGGCCAAACATGGAGTGGTTTCCCCAGAATTAATCTTAATAAGGTGCAATATTGAAGTCATTAGTAGTCATCAGCTCTGATTCTACCATGACAGCACTGGTTTGCATCCTGTTAAGTTCAATCCTTTAACCTTCCTTTTGCATCACGTTGGCTGTAGATCGCTAACGTAGTGTACGGTTTGGGTCAAAAATGACCCTAATGCCAAAAGAGGGTTAACAAAAATCCAGCATTTAAATTTGTTTTCCTGTAGTTTAAAGTTGGAAAACTTTCGCAACCCGCCATACTACCCCATTTCCAGTGAACTAAATGCATTTAATATATTGCTTCAACCGCTTCAGCCAGACAACGGAGCCCCCAATTCCAAACCGCGCACCCAAACAAACATCGAAAATGTCACACTGCACGATCACCACGGCTCGATTACAGGTCTTTCCAAAAATTACATAAACTCGAGACAGAGCTCCAAAATTACGTACTATGATGGCTGGTTGGCTGGCTGGTTGGCTGGCCGGGCCACCACCACTAGCACAACCGGACATCAGACAGACTTCCACGTCCAAAATCGCTACCTCACTCCACTCTGCGGTGGTGATGATGATGATGATAGTAGGTCCCAAGCTCGGGCTCCAGTGAATTTGGGAAAGGTCGGACGGACAGGTGAAGCGGCGAGGCGCGAGGGAGGGACCACCAGTCCGTATCGAATGACTGATCACACGCTTGCCGAATTGAAAGAGGTTTCACTTTCATTTCGGCACGGTGGTGGTGTGCCATGCTATGTGAGCGAGCGGATCTCCGTAGGTAGGACCAATGTTGGTTGGTTGGTAGTCGATCGCACTGACTAAACAAAGAAGAGCGACGACGACGGCGATGACGGCGACCACGACGGGAAAAGTGAAACTTTTCCAGAGAGGTTGTGTCACATCATGTGTGTGGTGCGCGGGCCTTTCGTTGGTTGTTGGCTGCGCCGTTTTATTTTCGGTGGTGCTGTGCTGGCTGTGCGGATTCGTCGAGCTGAACAACGCCGAAAATGAGCCAAGCAAACACGCGCGACGCGATCGGCGTAGGGTCTGGGACCATTTGGGCAGGAGCACCTATTTTGGGCACTTGCTGCTGTAACTCAGTCAATTTTAAACCAATTGACTTAATATTTGAGACACGATCAGATATGCACAGTACCTAGCCAAGTGCAAGAATTCAAGCCAATCGGTTTGAAATTGACTGAGTTATAGCAGCAAGTGCCCAAAATAGGTGCTCCTGCCCAAATGGTCCCAGATCCTACTTCTCTTTTCGGGGCTAGTTTTGGCGATCGTGATCGCTATCATGCGCCCACCATCCACTAGTTGCGTTGCCGTCGTCGTCATCGTCATCGTTGCGTTGTCACTAGCGCGCTCCATGCCCAAATGGGCTTTGGTCGGAGTTTGGGTGGATTGTGACAGAGACAGACACGACCATTGTTGATGACTACATAGTATTTTGGAGCTCGATTTTTGTTTTTGGGTTGGTTCGTGACATGTTGGCTGTAACCTGTATTTACTTGTTATGGAGACATTGTGATTCTCGAATTTTGTTACTGCTACCAGTAAACGTAACCGTACAATGTAAATGTTTTCTTCAAATTTCAAGCCCTCTGCAAAGTGATCCCTAACCAGATACAAGAAAAGATTGACGCAACTCTTCGACGATGGCAGCAAGCAGGATTCCGTGTGGACCATATTGTCACGCTCCGTATCATCCTGGAGCAAATCATTGAATTCCAAGAGTCTCTCTACCTGGTGTTCATTGATTACGAAAAAGCTTTCGATCGTCTCAATCACGGAAATATGTGGGAAGCCCTCAGACGCAAGGGTGTCCCTGAGAAAATCAACGGCCTTATTGAAGCACAGTACAGGGCATTTTTGTCCAGAGCACTGCACAACGGTGTCTTGTCCGATCCCATCCGGTTCGTTGCTGGAGTGAGGCAAGGATGCTTATTATCACCGCTACTGTTCCTCATCATAATGGATGAGATCCTGGTGGGTGCGATTGATCGTGAGTTGCTTTGGCAGCCCATTAACATGCTCTCCTAGCTCCACGGCGCTCTGATATGCAGAGCAAGCTCGATGATCTTGCTAATCGCTCCTCGGGGGCAGGTCTTACCATCAACGTCAACAAGACCAATTCGTTGGATGTAAACGCAGTCAATTCTTCCAGATTTATGGTAGCTGGGCAAGCAATGGAGAATGTTGAAAGCTTCCAATATCTTGGTAGCCAAATGGTGGCCGATGGCGGCACCAAGATCGACATAGGTACGCGGATCAAGAAGGGGAGGGCTACTTTTGCGAGTCTAAGGAATGTATTGAAAAACAAACAGATCGATGCACCAAAATCCGAATTTTAAACTCGAACGTGAAAACTGTGCTGCTGTACGCAAGTGAAACTTGCTGTGTATCAGTGGAGAACTCTCTCTCTCTTCTTGGCGTAACGTCCTCACTGGGACAAAGCCTGCTTCTCAGCTTAGTGTTCTATGAGCACTTCCACAGTTATTAACTGAGAGCTTCCTCTGCCAATGACCATTTTGCATGTGTATATCGTGTGGCAGGCACGAAGACACTCTATGCCCAAGGAAGTCAAGGAAATTTCCTTTACGAAAAGATCCTGGACCGACCGGGAATCAAACCCGTCACCCTCAGCATGGTCATGCTGAATACCCGTGCGTTTACCGCCTCGGCTATATGGGCCCTACACGGTTCACGGTTCCTATTATGGAGGTAAAATTTAACATTGGTTCCTATAGTGGCGCATCCCATTGAATTCATATGGGACCCACCACTATAGGAACACTACCACCACTATAGGTGCAAAGGAGCAAAAAATTTAAGGAAAATAATTGTTTAAAATAGGTTTTTCGGCAAATCCTGAACACAAAACTGAATTAATGTTATTATTTAGTTATGATGCATCTATTAAAAATGTCATTTGCAAGCTTTTTGTTCGAAATAGTGCTAAATTGGCACTACCACCACTATTGGTACTACCTCCACTAAGGGAGCTTTTACCCTAATAGTGGATAGTTATGGAAAGTTAACAATGACATCGATAAACCTTTCTTACTACAGACAGAGAGATAAACAAATAATAAAATGGCATATTTAAGACTTTTCCTATTCCTACCTGGGAATTTCCTGGCCCAATCTCATGATATATTCTCAAGAACAAGATCTATTGCAACGAACTAAGTTTTTTCATTAAAGCTTAATTTAAGAACATAAAAAGAGATTCCAGTGTACAGTTAAATCACCCATCTAAATTCAGCGTACAAAATAGTGCAGCGTGTCACGTTCAACAGATTAAGACCTCTTAAAGAATCTTTAATCGGCATAGACCATTCTGTCATTTTCGTGACGTGAGGTCTGATCAAGAATGGAAAAAGAATGCGGATAACTGTAGACTAAATCCAGGAGTATTATTTACAGAACCACCAAGACAATTGATTTCAGAACAGCGTACGATATATTAAAAAGAATTAAGCTTGTTAATGGTTCACCGGTGAAATCGTTTAGGATCATACGCAGTACTGTCATGGTAAGATCAGAGCTGGTTACTCAAGGTTTACAAATTTCAGCGCCATTATAATGGCAGTGACTTCGCTGGAAGTGACTTCAATATTGCGCCTATTAAGGCGCCTTATTAAGATTTATTCCTGAAAAACACCTCCATGAAAACCATGAAATAGTTTAGCACTAAATTTTTCTAACTATCTTGCATATATTCTTTTTATGATGTTTGTAAGAATCCATCTGAAGATTACCCTGAGAATTCTTTTAAATGTATTCCTTCTCATGTAGTTCTTCAGGATTTTCTACTCGATAATCTCCAGTGACACTGCTATAGATTACTTTAGGAATTCTTAAGGGGTTTATCAATTTTTTTCAAGAATTTTTATAGAAAGGGAGTTCTTGGAGGAATTAATAGAATAATTTCAGTGAGAATTGTTTCTCCATAAATATTCCTTGGTTGCACTTCAGGAATTTTTGAAGATTTGTTTTTAAAGTTTTAATTCTGAAACTAGTCCACGGGTTTCCAAAAAAATAAATCTTCCTGGGGTTCCTTCAGTGATTTTATAGAAATTTACTTCAAGGATTACTACAAAAGTTCGTGCATGTATTTTTTCAAACATTTTTGAAGGCTATCCTTCGGAAATATTATCAGAGTTTCCTTCAATAGTTTTTGTTTTTGGGAATTCTCCCGGAGTTCTTTTACAAATTCATTTTCTAAAAAAATTGCCAAAGATTTCTTCAAACATCGAAATTTTTGGAGATTTTTTCTATGAAAATTAGGATTTGTTGAGAAACTTTTCTTCAGAAATCCAATTTTTTTAAGGAACTCTTTCAGAAATTATTGTTAGAATTTCTTCAGAGATTCGTTCGAGTATTACTACATATGATCAGATATTTTCTTAGGTATTTATTTTTTAATTATTAAGGAAAATTCTATCTTCACGAGATAAAATAAAATTCTCAGAAAGAAATTTCTATAGGAATTTCGCAAGTACCTTTGCCTGGTATTTCTGTAGACATTTTTGAAATGAACTCATCTGCGGATATCTTTAGGAATCACTTTAGAATCTTTTCAGAAATTTCTTCTAAATTTTTTTCCTTGAAATTAAAACGGTATCTTAAAAAGTATTCTCTCAGGCATTCACCCGAAATTCATCAAGAGCTTACATTTGCAAGTTTTTTTTTAGGAATTTTCGTCCAACCTCTCTAGATAAATTTCAAGAACTGTATCTGGGAATCGTCAAAGGCATAACTTTAGGGATTTCATGTGCATTTTTTTTGGAAAATTTCCGAAAAAAATCCTGGTTGTATATTTGAAACAATTCTTGCAGGAATTCCTGATGGAATCCCAGAAGATATTTCTGACGGCACCTTGGAACTGTTCGAAGATTTTGTGAAGCAACCTCTGTAGATTTTTTAACGTTAAGAAATATTTCTGCACAATAAACCTCCGTGGAAAAACTTTTGAAAAGGTCTGAAAAAATTTCTTATATTCCTATACTTTCTGAAAAAATCTCTGAATGAATTTCTGAAGAAACCCTCAGTAAAATACCCACTCGTATATATCTCAGGACGTACTTTTAAATGAATCTCAGGAGAAATATCTGAAGAAATCCCAGGGAAATTCTTGGAGGAATCCCAGGAAGCATTTTTGTAGAACTTTACTTTACGTGAAACCTTTGGTGGAATTCCCAAACAAATTTATTGAAGAATTTTCAGAAAAAAAAATCTAATACCGTCAAGGCACCATTCACCGTGGATTTAAGAGGATTCGGGGCAAAAAAGGGCTGTCATTTGACACCAGTCTTATAAACATTGTTGGTGCCGCTTTTAATTGCCTTCATTATAGGTTAAAATTAAAGCAATATCCACAGAAGTAGAAAATTTTTCACAAAATTTGGTGATATAGTACAATTAGTAACGGGTAGTAGGGTCGCCTAATTCCGTGGTAGGTCACCATTCACCGTGGTATTAGGGACCCATTCACCGTGTATGAGAAATTTTATTCTACTTTGTTTAAAAATGGTCAAAACAACCCAGCCAAGGGAATTTTGATCGTTTAAATTCATTTCAAGTAATAACTTGCAAGATTTTATTAGAAAAACGAATTTTCAAATTTTCGATTTTTTCTAGATATATGGGACAATATGGGGCACGGTGAATGGAGACCATTGATTTTTAGGGTACCCATTTACCGTGCCTTTTTGGTTTTAATTAAAAAGTACGAGTAATCGTACTTTCTTGTTAAACTTACTTCGGTAATGCAAAATACATACCTGATATGTGAATTTAATTGCTTCTTGGTGTAATAAAAACGTTACTACATTTAGTTTATCGCTTAAATCACCTTAGCGCAGTTTTCGTTTCTTCACCAAGAATGCAGTGAACGAGCAGAAACCCGCTTCATGTAAACACACTTTAGTGTCAAAATGATACTTTTAAATGTTTTTAATGAGCGTTTTGACATGGTAACAATACATTAGTGTTGTATTGGTGAAATTGAAGGGAAATTGTCATATCATTCAATCATAATATGGAAATAATGAAAAAATATTCGAAGGCACACGGTGAATGGAGCCCCCACGGTGAATGGCGCCTTGACGGTAAATCTTTTGATGAAATTATTGGAGGATTTCGTGGAAGTAGCAACCTGTAAACATATTTCTAAAAGCGTTCTTGCAGAAATTATTGAAGAATCGCTGAGAATAGCTTCTGTAAAGATCCCGCAAAAATACTCTTGAGATGTTCCTAAAAGAATTCGTGACGAAATTCAGAGCAAGTATATCTGAATAAGTTCCTTAAAGAATTCGTGAAGGAATTCATGGAGTTATCCTTAAAAAAAAGTCGAAAAAAATTCTGGGAAAAACATGGAGGAATATCTGTAAAAAATCCTGAAGAAATTTCTGCCTGAATCGCTGAAAGTGATAATGCAAGAATCTCTGGAGAAATTCCTGCAGTATTTTATAAATGGTTTCCTGAAGAAAATTCTAGACACGTTCTTGCAGCAATTTTCGTTAGAATCTGTGTAACTTTTGATCAAATCTCTGGTGAACTCTTTAAGAAATTTCTGAGGAAGTCTTCTTCGAATTAATCAATGGGGAAATTCTGAACAAATTTCCGAAGATTTTTCTAAACGAATCCCAAAAATAATTTCAAAAGCAATCCCTGGTGGGGATGAACAAGCCTCGGGCTGAATTTCCCATAATAAAGAGCTTATAATAATAATAATAAGTAATCCCTGGTCGAATTTAAGAAGGGGCCCATGGAAATCTTCCGAAAACCGAAATTTTGAGTTCTTAAAGGAAATTTCTTGGAAATTCGATTTGAAAAACGCGCTGGAGAAGTTTCTTTAAATTTCCCAGGAAGTATTTCTGAAGAAATTGTCGAAGAAGTTTCTAAAAAAGCCTTGGTAGATTTTAAGATCAAATTCCTGGAGTAATTTCTGAGGAATTTCATGGAGCAATTTTGGAAAAAAGACATACATGATGTCTTAAAGGAGTCCTTGGAAAAATTTATTGCTGTATTTCATAAACAGAAACATAGACATTTGCGAAAAATTTGGGATTTCTCTAAATAATTTCTTGAAGCAACTTCAAACAACCCGTGAATGATTTCCGAAACGAATTCCCATATGGATTTCGAAATGAAACGATAGAGAATTCTCTGAGGAAATCCATGGACGCTTTCCTAGTGGAATTTATTGATAAACCATCTAGAGTATATTCTAAAAGAAATTTTTAATATATTTCCTAAAAAAAACATGGAAGATGTTTTAAAAGAGCTTCAAACGGAATCCACGTAAGACTTTCTGAAAGGAAATCCTGAAAAAAGAGATCCATGGAACAATTTTAGGAGGAATCAAAATTTTTAGGAATAATCTTTAGAAAACTCTGGAGAAAATTTTATAGGAAACTATGAATTTAGTAAACGAAACCTTGGAAGAGTTACTAATAGAATTCTTAGAGAAATCTCCGAACGCATTCCAGGCGAAATTTCTTAAAGTTTCTCTGGCAGATTTACCTTGAAACCCCGGAGGAGTTTCTTAGGAAACAGATTTTTTTTACTAAAATCCATGGAGGAATTCTTGAAGATATCCAAAGATGGTGTACCTTTCGATGAATTTGTGGAGGAATTTCTCAAATAAATTTTTTACATGAATTTCTGAACCAATCCATGTTAAATTTTCCAAAATATTCGTTTAAAAAATATCAATGGCACTTCTAATTAGGATTTCAGGACGACTGGAACTGAGATTTTGTTTACTATTGAAAATGGTTCGGATCGGTCAAGGCGTTCTGGAGTTATGGCCATTTCAATGATCCGGGCCAGCACCGGTAGAACTGGCCGTATATAAAACTGAACCAAGCCCCATCATGCGACACATGCGACATCATGCGGAGATTTTTGTAACCTTTAACATGGTTGACGAATTTTGTGCGAAACTCAACACTGGAGACCAGAAATTTCACGATGTCGTGCCCAAAATTCCAGATGGCGGCCCAATACTCAAGATAGCGGCTCGAAATTAAGATGCCGGCTGTTTATTAGAGTGTTAGGCTCTAAAATCATACAATATGGGGTATATTTGGTATGGGGAAGATGACCGGAGTTCGAAAATGGCGACCAGAATATTAAATATGGTGGTATAAAATCAAGATGGCGGTTCCAAATTCAAAATGGCGTCTGTTTAATGGAGTTTTAGGCTCTAGAACCATGCATTATGTCTGAAAATTGCGGCCAGAATATCCAAGATGGTGATCTAAAATCTAAGATGGCGTTCTAAAATTCAAGATGGTGGCTGTTTAATGGTCTTTTAAGCTAATAAATCATTTTGAATGGGTATAGACGGGCTTGGTGGTCTAGTGGCTACCGCTTCTGATTCGTATGCAGAAGGGCATGGGTTCAATCCCTGGCCCGTCCATTTCATCCTACTTTGTATCTTTCAATCCACTTTCTCTCTCTCTTCTCTACATATCCCAAGTAACAATTTTAATTTTATCAAAGTTTTTTAGCGATTCAGTTGTATCATAGTTTTTTCAATCTTCTAAATAAAACCATCTTCTGACTTGTCAAATAATTGTTTTGATTATTTTTCACTCTCAATGTTCGATCGTCAGAATAAATTATTTTTGGTTGTTTATCCAGCCATCAATTGGAAAGATGCAGATATGGAATTCAGATTTGTTTTCCTATTTAATACGTGTCAGGGGACATGCCACGGAAAATTTGTGGTGAATGTGACTGTGATAATGACAAAAACTAAGTGCGCCACACAAACTATGCATAATTTGTGTAGAGAAGTGGAAACGCGTCTATTCTCAGTTCGGTTTAGATAACAAGTGACGTTTATTTATGTACATTGCTTTTCATGTTATTCACAGCCTACTACATCTCTCCTTACCTTTAAATAGATTTAAAATAATTTACATAATACATGTTTTAGTTTAACCTGTCTTCTGGTATAGTTGTGGTGTTAATACATCTGTATATTCACATAATGTTTGTCAGCTGATCTACGTTTTGCTATTGTTCCTATAGCAACAAATATTATATTTTTATAGTTCATTATCGGTATTTCAGATCATCAGCAGTTGTCCTCTGCACTGATTCTTCGAAGTATCGGATGTGTTCCTGTGGAGTCAATCTTCCTGTCATTAAGGCTGTCCTTTGGTTTGTACCTAATTAAGATTTGGAATTATATATCAGAAAAGTCATTTTCTAAATTTATTTCATGTCAATACTTCACCATTTACATTGATACCTTTTATTTCTTCATCATCAGATTGTATGTCTTACCTCAAATATTGGTATTATGTCGTTTTCAGATTTCTTGATCTTCTATTCAAATTATTCATATAATCCTGAGCAATGGCTGCAGAAACATAGAATAGTTAAAGTATTAATAAATACGCATTATCATTATTTTTATTATTTTGAAGTATGTGTGTCCCTTTATCATAGATGGACTGAAGTTACACTTCCTTCATCTCATGATAGACTGGACTGCCAAATGGACTGAGACGTATCTCCTTCATCTGGTCTTTTCTATTGCAGACTGAAACCTTACGTTTCCTTTGCTTATCCCTTTATCATAGATGGACTGAAGTCAAACTTCCTTCATCTCATGATAGACTGGACTGCCAAATGGACTGAGACGTATCTCCTTCATTTGGTCTTTTTATTATGACTAAAACCTTCTGTTTCCTTTGCACTGAAGCATTAAGTTTCATTTGCATGTACTTTAGTGCAAGCAAAGTTACAACAGATTTGTGGTTATTTTGAAACTACGTTCTGCTTATGTTCTGCTAAATAATAGTTCAACAAAAGTACCAATTCAGCTTGTAACTTCCATGAACATGTTTTCCAAAACTACACTAGGAAAATCCTCATTTAGTTTACATGTGACCACATGGACGCATGAATTTTTAATAATATTTTTCAATCAAACATTGCACATTGTTTTTCACTCACAAATTTCACGCATGTAAATTGTTATAGTACAATAGATTGTATCAATAAATACGTGCACGTTGTTCTTCGTTTAAGCATGAAAAGGCTAAATAGCAGTGTAATAACTTAACCTTCTATAACTCACGCGGTTGGCTACCACCGTCAGCACCACGCTAATGCTGAGTACAAAAACCGAGATTTTTCTACGTTTTGTACAAAATACAACAAAGCGATCCCTCGAGGGTTAAACAAAAATTTGTTCTATTACTCGGTAACACATTTCTTGGTCATCCAGATTATCTGTACATTTAGTTATAGACTAGAAATCATATTTCTTTATTTTATCTAGAACAGGCTGGAATAATTTTAGACATCCTGCATCTCTGTTTGTCATGAATGCTTCAACTAGAATACTTCCGCTTAAGACTAAAACATGCATGAAGTTTTTTTCAATTCATACTAGAAATCAAAAAGATGTTCCTCAAACATTTTTTAACTTCTCTACTGAAGTATAGTAATTTAGTTTTAGTTATTACTAACGAAGATATTTTTTTTTTATTCACAATTACCAAGTTTCAGTAAAATTCAAACTGCATCCATGTTTTAAGTAGATTTCAAGGTAGATTTATATTGTAATTCATCCAATTGTGTAATGCCAAATCATAGTAAGTAATCAAATTATAAATTTGTATTTAACGGTGTCGCTAGAACGATAAACTCGCTATGATAGATTTACATTACAGTGCGACCTTTTGTTTTACAGATTTAAATATTTAAAAATTCAACATATTAAAACCTGCTTGAGGCAATCCAGTTCTTTGCGTAATTATTTGCAAATGTTTGCGTATACAAATCTAGGTTTAAACGTTATTCAAAATGTATTACTTTGTACATCTATTGTGATTTATGGATTACCTTTTTGATGTATTTACATGTGTTACTTGTGTTACAATGATAATCAATGACCTTATTGGTCATGACGCCTTTCTTATTTAAATTTGTCTTATCAACCCGTTTATCATGCTTTGTGATACCTATGAACACGATTATATGCAGCCTCTGTGAAACTCAAACGAAAATCTAATCATAGTAAAACAAAGTCGTGTTCCAAACTTTGATGAAAAACCTCCTCAATATTAACAACATCAATAGAATACCAACACGAATATATTCCTCTGGTGTGAGGTGTCGTTAATAAATAATAATAATAATATGTAATAATAATCAATTGAATAACAACTGTATTCCGTACTTTGAATTTAACTTATCATTTCTAGTTATAAAAAAAACTAGTTTTAATATTATGATCTTCCATTCATTATCCGACATACCGTGTGGTTCACAAAATCCATGAAAATTCTTAATAACATTCGCAGCGTGAAGTGTGAGCTAACTTTTACGCAACAGCGTCGATCATCTCCATAAGCTTTTAACGTAGCAATACAACGTATGCCGGGAAAACTATTGTTAACTGTTTAATAGTGTACCATTAATCAATTACTTTTTCCACCATAAATAGCAATCGTGCTCTGTCTTTGAAAATTTCCAACGTTCATCAGAATTATCATAATGCTTTTTTTCCACTTATCGACCACAGCTATTTTGTCATTTTGGTAGACCACCTCAACCAAGACCTCAACATTGCTAGATCATACACGCACTGGATCGATAAGGTAGTAATATTTGTATCAGTATCTGCTTTGCCGCTCCATGCACCAAGACTAATCATTGATAATATAAGTTAAACTGAACCTTATAGCTCAGCTTCATCAAGACGTTGCGTTTTTTTTTATGATAAAGTAGAATCAGAAATGTAACCGCTGATTCCCTTACTAAAGCTTGCTCATGATTAATGTTTCGTTTTAGCTGTTCTAACACAGCTAATAATTGATCGTACGCAATATTTCCGTCGTATCATAAGGAATAAGAATCGATTATGTAGCACAAAACCAGACGTATGGAACGTATGGAACACACACTCCATTCCTTGCAGTGAACCAATCACTTCCGTATCCATTTGTAGTATAACAAATTAGAAAATAGTTACCAAATATTGGAAATCAGTCCAAACCATCGATACATCTCCACTTTCGAGAAATCCAAATTCATGCGTAGGCAAACGTTCATCCGATATCGTCTTATATTGAAGAACTTCTGCTCAAATGTTGCATTTTCTTCTAAATCCCCCTTCCGTTGGTTCAGCTTCCTACAGCCTCTACGAACTTCTTTATTCATCACAATTGCAGCTGCCAAATCTTCCTTTCTTGTTTCAAACTGACCCATCCTCAGACGCCAATGTAGAGAAGTGGAAACGCGTCTATTCTCAGTTCGGTTTAGATAACAAGTGACGTTTATTTATGTACATTGCTTTTCATGTTATTCACAGCCTACTACAATTTGGAAGTAAAATGCATTTGATTTACTCAGCGGAATTGGGTGCAAAAAAGGTTTTTTCAATACAGCGGAGTTTAAAAGACATTATGTAATTTTTCTGACAAAATAAAATGACGGAAACGTGTTGTTTGGTTTAATTTGATCTAAAGCTGTACGTGAAATTATAAAATTGAGTAATAATTTTTCCGTATTTACATGAATTATCCCGGCTAGGCGACATATTTTTCTGATAAAACTCTGTGTTCCTGATGATTCCTCCAATAGGGCTAACCCTCCTGAGGTAGTCATAACTGAGCTCATGATAGAACTAGCGGTTTTATCACAGCATGTTTTTGGTTTATGTTACGGCCACGAAATCTTTTGTTGGTTTTATGCATTGCCTCACAGTTTTGTGTATTTGTTTACAAAAAAAATCTCTCCGACAACAACCGCAAATGCAAGTTTTATTGAAATGGTATATAATAAGTGATAAAACCAATTCATGTCTACTTGCAAGTCTTTAATTGAAGATATTTATAGCAGAAGTTATATGATAGTTTTATGGAACGCCAAAGGTTCAAAGTAAAAAACTACCACATAAAACTAATTTAGAACAACTAGCTTTTTGACATGCTCGTATAAAACCAGGATAAAACATGAATAAACCTTCAAGGCATGCTGATTGTTACTTGGGATACAACTCATGTACATCCATATGTGCATAGCCATCGCTAGAACCAGAAACGAATTGAAAAAAGTCGTTTCCCTCCCTTCCAACTTCCACTCACAGCACAGTGTATATAACGCCTACAAGTTATGCAACCAAAGCGTGCTGTGCCGCTTGACCTTATTCACCCTATTCACCACACAATCTATCACCTTACGGAACACTATAGATAGCCCCTATCCATGGATCGCATCACCGACCCAACGGTGACTCCCCGATCTCCCATCCTTTCCGTCTAACAAATACCCCAGTCCGTGCTGGTTGTGGGGATGCAGAGGTGCTCTCGGTCTTTAGTAGCAACAACCAGCACACTCTAACATTCCTTTCCCTTCCCAACTGACTATAAGGACGTGGCCGGCGCCGTTATTGATCCTAAATGCATGAGCTGCTAAAATTGCACTTTGAGAATAAGTGGAGTGTCCCAGCCCTTATTCATTTGGATCTCAGTGCAATTGATACCAGCTCAGATCAATCACGGAGGAGCAACCATTGACATGTATAGTCAGATTTGATCGTTTTGATCAATAAATCATTCAGAATGGGTATATTCGATATAGGGAGGATTTCCCAAGTAACATGAATGCTGAACAGTGCGAATATTAGCTGAACAATAGCTGATTAATGGTGTCAATTGCTGAACGCAATGATAGCTGAGTATTGGTCTGAATTATGGCATGTTCAGCCTCTTTAATCAGCACCCTTCCTTCCCTCAAATCAGCTAAAAGTTGAATAAAATCACCAAAATTAGATGTTTAGGAGCTGAATAAAGGATTGTACCTCTTGTGCTCAACTTTTTTCAAATGAAGGTTGATTTAAAATAGTTGGAGAAACGTTTGTACAACATCAAATTGTTACCTAGGTTCTGGAGTTCAAAAATAGCAACCAGAATAACCAAGATGTTGGTCCAATATCCAAGATGGCGGCTGTTCAAGGGTCTGGGGAAGACATCTGAAATCTGGTGATCAGAATTTCCAAGATGGCGTACTTAAATCGAAAATGGTGGCTGAAAATTCAAGATTGCGTTTTTTTAGTTTAAGGCTGAAACATCAAATGCCAGATGAACGATACGATTTCTGGTTCCATGAAATGGATTTTTGTTGAATGTATGAAAGTGCGATATTATTCAACATGTCACTTGAGTTTGTTGAAATGGGTTCTCAAAGGCACGAGAAAGGCACCATCACCTCTAGGTGGATTAATTAGGGGTTTTAGGATTATAAGTACTTACGATATTACATATATTTTATATGGGATACAAAGTTAGTGAAAAACTTTAAACATCATTTATTTGAAAGTGGGTTTTTGTGACTTACTCCTCTTTGCTCCTTCTGTTAATAAACGATGTTGTAATAATAAAGTCTATCATGAGTTAGTAATTTTCATGAGAAAAACTATCGCTATCTTATTCTGCCATTAATGTTTTTGTGCATTTCTTACAGCATATCATACAATTCTGCAGTTAATCCGCTTTCAATTTCGTCCAAAAAGGACAGGCAATCGCGTCACCTTTATGATAATGACGATTCGGTCCACGTCTGGTTGGGAGTACCCCGCGCAATCTTACCCCATCGTCACTTCAACACGCGCTTACCAGCAACATCCAACATCCACAACGACGACGACGACGACTACGAAGACCGGGCCGGCTCGCATGTGTGCGACCCACTTTCGATCTTCGTCGAAGTCGTGGTAGGTATGCCGCCGATTGCGGCCGTACCTACCATGGCTGGGTTGATTCGCGGGGTGTTCCACCACCGGCGCGCGGACGAAGTGGTTGTTGGTTCACATCGCACTCACTCGCGCTCGCGGCGTGGAGACGCGGCGCAACCAATCGGACTGACAACGCGCGCCGCATGGCCAGGCCGGGCTGCCGCGCCGCCGGTGGTGGTGGCGGTCGAGCTGCTCGCTGTCCTACTGCACTTGGCCAATTTTCACTCTCTATAGAGATTGCGCAATCGTCGGGCCTCGGGCCTGGCCTGGCCTAGGCGAGTGAGAGAGGGCTGGCTGCGAAGCGAGGTGGCTTCGTTTTGTTGGCCGTTCTGCTTTTCTTCCATGGATTGTTGTTTGCAGTCGGTGGTGTCTCTAGCGAGCGTTTGTTGGTTTGGTGGGTATACCTACTGCGTGTATAATTTATTTTCGGTTGCGTTTCTCCACGCGATCCGATTCGCCTCCTGGGACACTCACGTAGTCATCGGACCTGGGAGGGGAAGCACCATAGAGTGATAGACTCCGCGCGACCAAACTTTTAGTCGAATGAGTGACTTACATCCACCTCTCTAGTGTGCGTAGTAGACGCCGATGCATATGGTAGTCGATTCGGTTTCGGAATGAGAGATTTGCTTAGTGGTGCTGAAAGCATGGCACTCGCCGACTCTCGAAACGATCGAACTGAGCGTGAATTAAAAATGCAGAACTGTGGCGAGTACCTGCGAGAGGTAGGTTAGTATGGCACGGTTGATTTATGATCTGATTTAAATACTCATAAAATTATAATCTTAAATCTTCCGTTGCGACACTTATCGGATGACCTATTATACTACATTGCATTGCTTGGTTTGTTTTGGGATAACGAATTTCCTCCGGTTTGACAGATCAATAGAATTGAGTGATCAAAATCAGTTATTTTGACCTTTCGTAGAGTTTCAGACCTATCAGTTTGACCTCTTTTCTTCTGAAATGCTTAGAACGCATTGTAGAACATCACATTCGTGATGATCATTTGGCTAACATGCCTCTTCATGTGAACCAACATTCCTACCAATCTGGTTAGTCCACTGTGCTTCTTTCACACAAAGTTGTTTACGATATCGAGAATGCATTCATCAATCCGGCATTCTTGCCTGGGGGTTTTCTTAGATATCGAGGGTGCTTTTGACAACATCTCTTTCGATGTCTTAGTAGAAGTCACACGGAGTCATGGTATATCTTTGACATCTCTTCTCGACATTGCGTCAAGCGGCGATTAGGAAATTGAGTGTTTGTGGATGCCCCCAATAGGGAGTCTTATCATCACTTTTGTGGAATCTCGCTACGCAGATACGCTATAAAACACAATCGGTGAAGTACTAGAATTGAAGTAAGGAGCTGAATTTTTGTATGGTGAGAAGGTTTATTCTCTGTTTCTGCAATGAAATGGTTCAATAAGCGTGGGCATTATGATTCCTTGTCTAATTTATTGCTGTTTGAGCAAAACTTTGGGTAACGGTGTTGTTTAAGTTACAAGAAATGTAGAAAGCAACAACATGATTACCCAAAGTTTTGCTCATACAGCATTAAATTAGGCAAGGAATCATAATACCCACGCTTATTGAACCATTTCATTGCAGAAACAGAGAATTGACCTTCTCAACATACAAAAATTCAGCTCATTACTTAAATTCTAGTACTTCACTGATTGTGTCGTATAGGAAGCAATCAGTGAAGTACTAGATTGAAAGTAGTGAGCTGGATTTTTGTATGGTGAGATGATCAATTCTCCATTTCTGCAATGAAATGGTGCAAACAGCGTGGGTTATATGATTTATTGGCTAATTTGATGCTGTTTGAGCAAAAGTTTGGATAACTGTGTTGCTGTATTATTTTTTCTTGCAACTTCAACAACACAGTTATCCAAACTTTTGCTCAAACAGCATCAAATTAGTCAATAAATCATATTACCCACGCTGTTTGCACCATTTCATTGCAGAAATGGAGAATTGATCATCTCACCATACAAAAATCCAGCTCACTACTTTCAATCTAGTACTTCACTGATTGCGTCCTATTGTGGCAATCCAGTAATTCAGAGTAAAACATCTATTGTTCTTTTCAGGGGAAGACGAATCCATAATGGCGTTCGACCTTTGCGTCTCTTTGTTTCTGAAATCAGGTAAACCACGTGGTTTGGCTAAAGTCTACGCTGCACACACATTTTTTTTGGTCCACGTGGTTTATGAACAGCCGCCAAAGTACGTTGAAGCCATTCTTTACTCCAAGCTTTCCTGGGCACCTCATATTGAGTGCAGAATCCAGAAAGATTGTATGGCCATTGGACAATGCCGGCGATCCTTTGGTACAACTTAAGGTCTAAAAACCAAGTATATCAAGTGGATTTACACAACTGTTGTTCGGCCAATATTAGCCTATGGATGTCTTGCGTGGTGGCAAAAGGGCGAAGTGAGAACAATCCGTATCCAAAAGTTCTTTAAAGAATGTACATTGCAATGTCTGGAGCTTCTCTGTAACATCCAATATCAGAAACTCTTTCTGGGACATCAGGTAAAGATAAGTCTGCATATAATAAAAGAAGAGCGTCAATTAGTGCAGACTAGGAAAGAAAAGCAATAAGAAGAAAACAGTCATCGTCATTGGGCCAACTTATGACGACTTCTTCAACCTTAAATCAATATCACTTTTTGATTTCCGTTTCAAAATATGTTATTATTTGACTTTCCCTCTACTAGGGTTCCCATTTATTTCAAAAATAGTTTCCAGCCTGATAAACATTTTTGAAAATTCCGATATTTTAACTACCGTAAGCCAACTTTTCCCTCAAAATAAAATATAAAATGTTATTGTGAAATCTTGATTTTTTCTGCTTTTTTATTAATTGAAATAAAATGCGAAAAAATAACGAAATTGTTTTTGTCTATTCAGTTTTCTCACACCACTGTCAAGTTTATTTCAGTGTATAGTTATCTTATCCACAGTTGCCAAACAAAAACAACATGAATCACTTCATCGTGCTTGTTTTTTCCTATTTACTGACTGATAATGCTACTGGAATGTCCGGAAAGGAAGTAACACGTTTTCAGCTGAGAGTGCAGCACACTCCATAAGAAGAAATAGAGCAAAACAATAAATAAACAATTGGTATTTTAGATCTTAGTGAACACCGTATTCGATAGGTTTCACATATGATTAACAGATGTCTATAGTTTCACTGGATGCTTGGGAATTACTCAGGAACAATAAAGAATGTGCACAGTAGGTGCAGGGTTTTATTGGGGTTGTACATAGTGTACTACCAAAGATACACAAGATTCAGGGGCTCAGAATCAACACCAGTGCTGTCATGGTAAAACTAGAGTTTAACGTTTCCACATTTTAACACCCGCTATACTGTACTGGCACACGCACAAAGGAAATGACTTCACTATTGCGCCAAATTAGGAATTATTTCCTTCCATGCATTATCTTGCTGGAATTTCTTTAGTAAACTTAGAAACAACCCAAGTAACCATTAAGCCGTAAAAATGGCATTAGGTCGGCTCTATAGTCGAATAAACAGCCTGGCTAACAGAGCCAAAAGCCACTTTTGGTGAATTATTCGGCTAACATACGGCCAACTTCAAAATACAGTCGGGTCTTCTATTAGACGCTGCCACCAACTTTACGCCATCCGAGTTTTCCAGGCTGTCTTCTACCCAATTGAGTTCATTTTTTGTATGTACTAAGTCTATAGTGAGCACTTACTGCGCTGAAAAATTCAGATGGATTGGATGCAAGACAGCTGAGAAATTGCGGTGGGCGTAAGTTGGGTGGCAGCGTCTGATAGAAGACGCGACTGTATCTTACCAAGTCTCTGGAGCGAAAGCTGTCAAAAGTGAGACAAAGAAAAAAGAAAAAAAAAATATTAAGTTTATCTCCTATTCTTTTCTAAATTCTTTCGCTTCCACTGAAGTTGCTTTTTTGCTAATTCATCCAGATTGTAGCTGTTGTCCTCCGGGTTCCTGATCGAAAGTCCAAGTTCGTTGCGTTTTCCATCTGCTCCACCAATGCACCATGGGAACAGTGTGATCAAACTAGTATTTAAACTATGAAAAACAAAATAGTTGGGGCATTTCAGCGGTTCAAAATGATATGGGAAGGTGATGATGTAGTGGCAAGCTTGGTGATAACGAATGCAGAACTGATGCAGGAGAAGCAATATTTATATAAATGGTCGGGAAACGTTTCAGAAAAGAAAGGAAATGAGGTGGAGTTCGTTTAAGAATTAATTAACTATGAGAATCGTGTCTAGAATCACCACAATTGTTAAAAATAAGGAAATATCAAGAAAACCAGATTCCTTATCTATTAAACAACAGCATTGCGAGCAGCATTCCAATGATAACAAAAATGATCCCGTTCCCCTGATCCCGTCCAACATGAATGTTTAAAATGTATTGATCATGACCGACTTGAGTCTGTTTTGGTCGAAATCTATTTTGATATAAACGTCATGTGATCCAAGCCCTGTGACAGCCCTGACAAACTTCTTTACAGCTTGTGGGCTTCATAAATGTTCACAGGGCTTATTGTAGTTCTTACTGTTTACGAATGCTTATAGAGAGCTTTTTATCACTGAAAAACTGTTTAATGGCCGTTACAGTGCTCAGAACAGTGGTTACCTGAGAATTCATCTTGAAATTTCTAGGAAATTCTCCAGGATTACCAGGGATTCTTTAAAGATTTATCAAACAAATATCTGGAATGTTAACAGATACAAGTTTATCACAGGATAAACTTGTGATGCCTTTGGCAAGAATTCCTCTAAAGATTACTCTTTATTCTGAGGGGATACTTCAGAATACATCTCTGTCCATAGATTTCTTTGAAATTATCTCCGAGGATTCCTGCAGAGATTATTACAGGATTTCCCCTAGAGGATTGTCAATAAATTTCTCAGCAGATTTATTTTGAAACTGGTTCACTTCCGAAGATTCCTTCGGAAGATTGCTTCCGAAATTCATCCTAAGGTTCCTTAAAGGATGTTTGTTTATTCCTTCATGTATTTATCCAAGCACTTTTGCATGAATTTCTCAAAACATATTGTCAGAGTAGAGTTTTTTTTCAGGATTTTCCGAAAAATATTCTACAATTTCTCAAAAAAAAAACTTGTAAGAATTTGTCCAGGATTTTTTTTTTCAAGATTTCTTCCAGAAGCTTCTCTTAAAGATGCAATTTAAGAAGAAATTTCACCACAACGATTCGGAGAATCTCAAAAAAAATCTTCAAGGGTTCAAAAAATTTTCATTTTTTCATGAACTTTTTTGGAGTTTTACTCACTATGACATTTCTTGGGTCCCAAGCACCTGTTTTTTTTTTCTCTCAACACATAACGCGAACTAGTGTTGAACGGTGTTATCAGAGTGAGAACAAGTTTGATCGATTCAATAATTTTCGACTTCCACGATTGTAGGTATCCGAAGTCTTGAATTATAAAATCATGTGATCAGAATAATTTAAGCTTCGTCCTTTTTTCTCATCCCATAACACGAACTTCAAAAAAAAAAAAAAAAATGTCGAGCAGTGTCATTCTTTTCGAGCAGCAAGTCCCTTTTAAAGGATAATTTTGAGTCTAGAAAGGCCTATAAGTGCTACTACACACGATTTAGACTAGTCCCCAATCAATGGATCGATCGAACTTCTTTTCACTCTGGCAAACTAGGGTTCCCAAATGTGAGAACGTTAGCATTCTCCCTCTCGAACCTCCTACCTTGAGTGAGTAGTATCGGTGTTCGAAAGTAACGCATTCCGTCTAGTCTGTTGGTTGGCTTACACGGAATGTCATACCGTATCCCCTTGCAACGGTATCGTGAAACGACTGCGCGTTTCATCATCCTGAGTCTAGTTCCACCGCAACAGAACACCACACCAATCGTGCTGCCAATTGGAAGAATGTGCTGACACCAACACTTGGTGGCTCCAGAGAGGAGCAACTGCCACCAACAGTTTCCGGAAAGCATCTCTGGAGGGATTATGGAAAGAATCTTTCCGAAGAGATGAAATATTCGGAATACTTTATATCTTTGGACAAATTTCTAAAAAAATATATTTGAAAGAAGCGCAAATATCACAGAGATTCGGGCTGTTTAGTGTCGGTAGCGGTTGTCTCAATTGGCTAAGAATAACACTACGGACCAACTGTTCCGGGGGTAAAGGTCCACCAAACAGGAAACCCCAATCCAAGGTTTCAGGTGACCCATGCTGATGCATGAATGGTTGAGGGGGTTTAAAAGATGCTCGATCTTTAACGGAGTTCGTAACGTAGGTGTAGATCACCTATTCGTGTCGCGTTACGGTGAAAGATCTACCAAGTCAAACCCTAGTGACATCCGGTATGTCAAGCTGTGTAAGCTGGGGTAATGTGCTTTTGTAATAAGGATTCGTGGTACGAAGTCCATGTTACTGACGGTGACAGTTTCTAAAATTGCATTTATTCTTCCTTACTGATAGATAAGACTTTGCCCACCCAAGACTACACTTGATATTAGGAAAACCAACATGTTTTACGTATCTAATTGCGTACTAACCTGTTAATAACTGGTAAGTTCTGTCAATTCAAGGACTCACGTAAATTCTGGATGATTACACAAAAAAGCTTCATGATTTAAGGGGTCCATCAAATACTAAATAGTATTTTCTTTTTTTCATAAATATTTACTGTATATAAGCAATATGACAAATTGTTGAAAAAATCAGTATTTTTTTAAATATTTGGCGTCGCTCAACGTAATCGTGCCACATATTATCCAATTGCTTGAGTTGAGCAACACATAAACCAGGTAGACATTTGTTGCATAGAACAAACGGTCGACGTTAAGTCAGAGAGGACCATGTGTCTTTTACTTAATTTCTAGAAAAACGACTTTAAAGTTTGCAACTGTATAAGTTTTGAGTTTTTCAACAAATGTTCTTGAATTTTTGCCATAAATCTCAATAACTATTCATCACAGCATCGCTCTGTATTGATCGCGAAAAAAAAGTAAAATAAAGCTTGAGACCGAGAAATTGCTAAGTCATTAATTGTACTTAGTCCACTCTGACTGAACGATTTCTGGAAAATCTTCAACCAACTACAGTAACTGTTTAACAATCCTGAGGAACACTTATCGAATGGAATCCTGCCATAGGAACCCAGGTAACAATTTGATGTGGATTAAGCGCTTCTCTAACTTATGCCAATAATCAGCCCTAATTTGAAGAAAAGCTGTCAAAAGGACCGGACATTTGTTCAGCTCTTATACATCCAATTTTGGTGATTTTATCCAGCCATAAGATGATTTGAGCTATCCATGAAGCTGAATTAAGGTTGAAGAAGCGCTTATATCCGAGCGAAGAAAGCTTTTCAGCCTTTATCCAACAAATGAGAATGATTTATGATTTTATTTATAGAACAGACAGGTGGAGCTTTAGAGTCGCTTAATCATCTTTGGTTCAGCAATTCATCATAACTTATGCAGCACTATAAAAAAAAAAAAATCAAAATTAGTCCCACAGAATTTAAGCCAGAATTGTCTAGACTCTTGGTCTAGATGTCCCAAGTAACAATTTTACTTTTGTGGCAATCCTGAAGTAATTTCTAAGATAGAATCATAAAACTTAGCAATAAAGCTCTTTGTTCTGCAAATCTGAGATAAAATAGGTATAAAACATCCATAAGACTAATCTGGCCCACTCTTCAGGAGATTTTCAAAGCTGCTTTTGAAGACTGCTTTGAAACTAGTTGTATTTATGTACATGCGCTGATGATTGATTATAAGAACTCCATGAAACTTTAACAAGAATATCTTGAGGCATGTTGATCTTTTAGCTGTCTTTCTCAAAAGTGTCAACAGTGCATAATAAATGAAATCTTTTACCTAAGCATTATGCAGATGCAAACAAGTTTTGTTTCATGGATGAAATATTAATTGAACTGCTAATTAATTTTCATCAAATTGAAATGGCTAAAACATTTAAATTGCCAGACAGATCATTGATGACAGGGAATCGAAATTTTCCGTGCCATACCCACTTTTTCGTTGATATGTCACACAAAACATACGAAAATTACAAAGCGCCTCAAAAATAATATCAATCATTAATATACGACGACATAAATTTCCTTTAAAAACAAAAGGCTACGCCACTTTTTCAATTCTTTCTAAGCATGGCTGCCGTTCCAAGCGAACAAAACTCATGCAGCCGCCATCAATTGTTATTACCTTTAATCCAAACCCCCTCAAAACAATGATGGAACCAAGTCACCTTGCATGAACGCTACAGCCTTTATTGAAGATTGTTTTTACTAGTTATGATCTTAAGGCAGATTTGTTCGTCTTAAATGAAACTCATTCGTTTTATACAAGAGTAACAGCCTTTGACAATTGTTTGTTTACGTTTTCGATGCTAGAAAGTTGTCTCGGTACATTTCGCGGTGTTTCGCGTCAAGATGTGCCAATTCTGTTTTGTTTCCCTGTATTTTTGCTATTAATAATGAAGTGCAACTTACTACAATTACACTATTTGGCATAAGCTTGAGCAGAGTCACAGTAAGTACCCATTTCATTTCCGATTCGCATAGCTATGGCCTGTGTGAGAAACTGGTTGAAGGCAGGACGACAGCAGCCAGCTACTCGCATTTTTGATTGGCCGTAAAATCATTATTTCGTTGACATGATTACTTTTTAGCACAAGAATGGCTAAATTATTAGTGAGCAAACATGTTTATGTGTTTATATTTGCATGAGAACGCAGTTTTTCAACAAATTTGTTACATTCATTATTTGGATTGAAAAATAGTTCGTTGTCTTATCATTATTTCGCATAGTTCTTGTTCCAGAGTAATGGCTCTAGCTCAAGAATAGAAGGCTTCAAGAAGTTTTTAAAGAAGGATCAGTCAGATGAAATGCACTTGAATAAACGAAGCATAAACTTTTAATAAAATATGTTAATGTTATGTGTTGAAAATAACTTCAAATACGCCTTAAAACTTTTTATAAGATTTAATGCTCTTGTAAATTTAGTTGTTTTATGCGCGAATTTCAAAATTAACTTGAAGACAACTTAAAAACCGCAAACGAACGAAGATTGTTTTCTCTTGATAAAAACAACTATAAATGTTTCATGAATTGGTCATGCTGTGATAAAGCTTCCATAAAAATTATCAAATCAAAAAGGAATTGAAATTGTTACTTGGGGTAGAATAGTAGTGTTGAAATTGAAATATATAAATGATGATTATAATTGAGAATCCAACTTCGGTGCATTGATTCTTAGTCTGAATAAAGGTTGAACAATTTTGAACAAAGGCTGTTTTGAGGTTGAATAAGCGGTGAAAGTGCTTTGTTACGAATGCATGGACTAGCTGTCAAATCATCGTTATTTTGTTTACAGTTCAGTGCTCCTCGGTTCGCTTATCGTAAAACACCGCTGCAGTCAGGGAAAATGAACAGAAATACAGGTAAATATTCATAATTAATTTTCCACGGTGTGGATAACAAGTATCTGTTATCTATTTTTAGAGAACGCTGGTTGTTTCATCATTGTCAAAATGGTAGAACGCGGAAAACATGCTCTAAATTATGAATGTTTCTTGTGATGTACTCAACCCCATTGATAGTTTTGAAATCCTCAATATACTTCTCAACCATCAGTTGAGCAGTTTTTCGATGTTGTTTATGAGCATCAGTTGAACAAATAGTTACTGCAACAAATAGTAGCAAGAAATGCTTATAACACGCTCATTTAGAATATCTTTAAGACAACAATCCCTGCGTAATCAAGGAAACTTCTCCATTCTAAGCAGTCCATTCCTCTCATAGATCGATGAATTTCTGATGGAAGTTGGGTATTTATGAGGGAAGTTGTTAATTTTTCAATGTCCCGAGCACACAGTTTTCCTTCGTATCCGAGGCTTCCATCTCGCCATCCAATTAGACACCGTTTCATAATTCCAAGCTCAAGCAAATGAAGGGAATCTGCTACCACAAAATCCCTAATCATGTTGAAACCAGGTACTTTCAAAATTGGAGAATTGGAGACGACAAAATCCCTTTCTTTACTTTCAAAAAATATGGTCTTCGACACTTTTTCGCATTTCTTACGTTTTTTTTTAAATTTCGGTAATAAGCACCATTCATTTTAAATGTTATTTTTGATTTACAATACATTTTTGTTAATTATTTTGATCTGCACAACTTTCTCACTGATGGTTTGTTATTATCATTAAAGGCTGAATAAAAGAGTCCTGGCGCATAACTTTCAATATTGTAGAAAGGCTGGATAAATGGATATAGAGAAGTTGGATAATCTTCTATTGAGTATCATATTCAGCATACTAGGATAAGCTGAACAAAAGATGCTTTGTAAACTCAACAAGCTATGTTTCAACTAGATGTTCAGCTTCCGGCTTATTCAGCTATTGGCACCATTAACCAACCATTGTTCAGCATTGACTCTCACTGTTAAGCTACCGTTGTTACTTGGGAATTGAACTTGAAACTATTCCATGGATGGAGCTTTGCATTTAAATCACCGTCTATAAAAATGGTTTTACCACGTATGTCAAATTTCGCAGTTCGCAGTTCGCATTTCAGAAAATCCAATCTACAAGGCTGCTTTCACGTATGACGAGAGCATTCATCTTCCAGGGACGTGATACAACATTTTTTTCTCTGGTAATCGGGGATTTTAGATTGAAATTTCTAAAAATATTTCTGTTAAAGCTCAGGAATCAACTTCTAAGTTTTCAAACAAGAAATTCCGAAAAATTCATGTTAAATCAAACGAAGAGAAGCGACATTGCAACATTTATTCTCGTGAAGAGAACTGGAGAAATCTGCTGTTCATTTATGTGAACAACTACTCGAAGGGATTCTACGTCTGTTTAATTTCAAACAAGAATCATTTGAGCAATTCCTAGTGACACTTTTTATTTTATTTTTTTTTATATTTGACATTTCGATTCTAAGAAATTAGTGGAATAATAAGGAATGTTTCTAGAAAAATTCATGGTTAGACACACCGGTTGAAATTTCTAGAAAATAATCATCAGACTTAAATTATGTGGACTCATGACAAATTGCAAGTCTATGTAATAAGTTTGAGGGCGACTCTAAGAACCGTTACAAAGCTCATGTAATTTTATTTTAGTTTATGGTTGTTGTAAGTACTTCATCGCGAATCTATATGACTTAAATTGTTACTTCGGACATGGCATACTTATTCTTTTGCATACTGCTGACTATGATCGTAGCAGTTGTTATCATCCATCCATGCTATGTTACTAGTTGCAATTAGTCAAGGCAATTGTAGGAATTATGATCCATATGGCTCAAAAAGTTCTATAATTTTTTGAGTATTTCGTTTACCTCGGACGAAAGGCGTAACCTCAAAAGCCCAACGCCATTAATCGCATTTACCTACGACTTTAAATTGTATCCACAAACTATTTTGAGCCCACTATTGGTGTCAAGGACAGACCCGGCAAAACACCGCTTCGAAACCAGTCCAACCCCCCGAAAGCTGCCAGTAGTCAGCAGTGAGCAAACAACCACCCCACAACAAACAACCACTCTTTCAGAACCACTTTTCTGCACCGATTTACCCCCATCATTGTCGTGGTCGTCGATGCATACCAACCGACCGACCGGTTCGAACTGGTGAACTGTGGTGGTCCTCTGCACTTCTATTGGTTGGTTGAAGGCACAGTGAAAGAGCCCCACGTTGAAGTGCAATACTTTTTGGCTGAGGAAAGAAGTGCATCGACTTGAGTGCTGTGGTTCTGTGGCGATGATGACCATTGTCCACCAAAAAAGCGGTGCGATGGCCGGCGATAATTAGTCAGCCGGTGCAGTTGAAGTGGAAATGGGCGAAATTTACGACGATGCATCGTGTTTTTCCACCGCGCGCGCAAAGTAAATAAATAGCAATCGATTTTTTTTATTTTCGCCGCACATTAATTGAGTTCGATAATTTATGACCACAGGCACACAAGTCACGATCCGAGCTGGACGGCACGTATCGGAACCTATTTGGCACCCTATCGTAGGGTAGGATGGGGCTAGTTGTCTCGTTAAAAATACTACCCCGTTCTTCAGTTTGGCACTTTTGCCCCAACACCTCGGCTGATTTCGTTTGGGCGCGCGCCACCGTCGTCATCGTACATAGTTGGACCGATCATCGCGGTTGATGCTGTTTTGTGCCGCCGTAGCCGTATAGATCGACGTGCGGCGGCCTGCATTCAGGCGCGAAATCTAGGCCAAGGACAATCGATAAACACCACGTACCTACATACCTACTAACCCTTCTAGGCTACACCTTTGGCGGACCGTCCGTCCCGTCGTCCACCGCCGCAACTTCCATAGACTCATTCGCATTAGAGTGAGCAATTTCCATGTTTCTAGATTACTCACTCATTTGGCCGGCTTGGCTCGGCTCGGCTTAGCGCTAGTTAGTAGCCTGATTTGTAAACCGGACGAGTTTAGGTTTTGCCCGCAAATCGCAATAAATGGTCTGACTCGAGTCCTTGTTTTCCTCTGCGGTACATGTTGGTTCACGTTTAGCCACACAGCTACAGCAACCGATAAAAATGGAATTCGAAGGATTTAGATTGCTAATGGAAAGTTGTCTGAAGTGAGCTAGAAAACAAATCAGAGAAGGTCTTTTTTCCCCTTCAGATTAAAAAAAAACTTCGAAGCTTAATTAAAGGATGAGTTATACATGTTGCATTACATAAAACTTTCAAATAACTGAGTTAACAATACTTTACCAAATACGCATTCTCCACCAATCTGACCTTTGATGCTTTGCGTGTCAGGCGGAAAACAGCTTTTTTGTCTTTAATAATATTCTGACAATATTGGCCGGGGCAAAATTATGCACTAGAGCAGATATGTAGCCAAATTTCAACTTGTTTGAAGTTTGTGGGTCCATTGTGATGAGTTCAGCTATGATACTATCCTTACCAGTTATTTCTTTGTTTTTAACTTGGTTGACGGCATCTTTAACCCTCTAATGGATACCTGGGGTCCATTGGACCCCAGAGCCACTTTGAAGTGGTCGCAAAAAAGTTTGGATTGACACATTGATCCCGTTTTCACAGTACCTTTAAACTACACCGCGATGAGTAATTTGTGCAAAAATAACAAATATTTCATGGCGTACTATAGATTATTTTTTATGTCAAAGTTGAACTGGGCGATTTTGGTCCCCTGGGGTCCATTGGACCCCACGACACGAATGATTGTATCTTGTGATCGTCACTTCCTAGAATAATGCTGTCTTCGACAAAATTGTTCAATAGACCAAGGGCAATCTTGTGACGAACAAATTGATTTGGAATTAGCCCAGTAGGTGGCGCTATTGTTTATTAAAATTATGGATTGAAAGTTAAATTTAGCTTGAATATCTTAAGATTCGGAATGTATAGAAAGTTTGTGTCTTCGGTAAAAGTGTTCAATACATCAAGGATTATTTGGTAATGAAAATTATTTTAAAGTTTTTCTGCAAAATGGCGCTAATTAGTTCGTATATGCCCAGCATCCTAGATTACCGAGTGGCAAGCGTCCTCAAATAAGTACGCTTCTTTTGAAGTGGATATCTTGAGAATAACACAATATAATTACATCCTGTTCACAATATCAATACTTCCAATTTGGTGGATAATTTACTTCAGAATTGACTCACCCGGATACCTCCAGGAATTCCTCCCAAAATTACTGAAGGAACTCCTAACAGGACTCTTCCAGAAATTAATACAGGGATTCTTTCAGTAATTCCTCCCGAGGTTCCTCTACGATTTCATCTGTGAAATCCACTTAAAAGCCCTCCGGAAATGACTCCCAAAACTACTTCAGGAATTCCACCAGGGATTTAACTAGGAATTCGTAAAAGGATTCTTCCACAAATGCTTTCCGAGATTCCTCCTCGAATTCCTCCCAGAATTTCTTCAGGAATTTGTCTCCGAATTGCTCCCGGGTTCTCTCCAGAATTTCCTCCCGGGTTTCCTGCATGAGTTTTTCTAGGAAATCCACTTGAAATTCCTCCTGGGATTTCTTCAGGAATTCCTCCTGGGATTTCTCCAGAAATTCTTACCGGTATTTTTCAACGAATTTCTCCCGGGATTCCTCCAAGAATTCTTCCTGGCATTCCTCCAGGAACTCCTCACGGGATTCCTCCAGGAATTTCTCTCCAGGAGTTCCTCCCGGTTACGGGAAGGAAACGTTGAAATTTACATTCCATTTTATTCGATTTTTCATGAAAATATATTTTGTATCACAGAGAACAAACATCCAAGCCTATAGAAAATTGTCTCGAAAGCTGTGCAAGGATTAAATTTTTTTAGCATTGACAACACTAGCGTCACCTATGCGGCAAGTTGCTACAATTAGTGGTGAGTACGCATATCTACATAAGTTTTATATTCACCAACGACAACAGCGTGGGAACATTGGGATAGCAGCGCCATCACGATGTTGCCACTTGTGTTGCCATTTCAAATGAACGTTTAATTCCGTACACAGTTTTTAAACTGAGCTTGGATGTCTGATCTCTGTGCTTGTATGGAACGTTCTATGCAAGCCTCATAATTAATTCATCCTGTATTTTCAGAAAGCAATTCAAAAAAAAAATGTGTAGATTATGATCAAAGTATAATTGTATATATCCCATAATCTGTAATATAGACACTACAGATTCCATATGCTTTCCAAGGTGCAGACAACTGTAAGGGGCCGTCCATAGATGAAGTGGCAAGGGTGGTGGGGAGAGTCTCTGATTATACTACGAGCCATGTATTAGGTATGGGAAAATAGGAGGAGAAGGGGGGTGTAAAAAATCGTCAAAAAAATGCTACGCCATTTATGGATGGCCCCTATCCAAGCGATCTGTCAATTCGTTTAGCCAAACGAGATTTACGGAACGATAACGACTGTGGGTTGTGTGACGTCATTTTCTATTAGTACACACTAAATTCAATATAAAACACTCTAAAATTGCGTAATTCAACTATTTCTCCCCAAGCCTGTAGATTCTATAGTGTCTATATTCGGTAGGTCCATGTCCTGCCAAATAACAGCTGTAGACACCATCTCTATAAATAATAAGCATCCCGCACCAGCGTCTCCCAATAGGAGAGTTCGTATCAACTGAACATTTTTGACCTACCCAACAACTAAGACACCATTTTTCTAAGAAATCAGGATCCTGAGATATTATGAGATAAAACCTTTGCATGTTATCTAGCACTGCCTAGTGGTGGAATATCGAATCAAACGGTCCATAATCTATGAGTTATGGACCAACCAAACAACTTTGCCGAAGACATCAACTATATAAGTAATCAGGATCCTGGGATATATGAGATTTACATTTAAATAGTATTAAGTCTGTTTGTCTCTGATTCCTCTTGGGTTCATTCAAATATTACGAAACGCAAAATTTGACAACTTAAGGGCTCCTCCCTTCTCCGTGTAACAACTTTTGTATGGAAAAATTTGAATGAAACGCAACACAGCGCTAGACCACCTCCCACTCCTTTGCGTTATGTAATATTTGAATGACCCCTTTTGACCCACTGGACATATATGTCTACTTGTCTACAGCAGTGCGATTTACCCTATTGTTTCGGTACGTCTTGTCCTTGTCCGCTTGTTTAGGTACGTTATATCCTGTAGATTGGGGGCATTTTTCAATGCTCACTAGCACCACCTAGCGGAAACTTCCCGAACTAAATTGTTCATCACTAGATAGGCCTTGACTTTCCTAACATCTTTGCTAAAAACATCACCCTTTCAAAAAGTAAGGATCACAAGATACGCGAGAATATATGTTGGGGTCCAATGGACCCCAGGGTCCCAAAACGGACCTTCATTTAAGGTATCCTCTTGAGGGTTAACTTCACTCAGTATGGAATTTCCGTCCTGTGATACATAGACGCAACAGTTTCCTTTGCTGCTTTGGTTCCCGTGCATACGATTTCAGCGTCGTTCAGGTGCTCGTCAAAGTGCTCCTACCACCTTTCAATCATCTAACGTCTGTTCGTCAAGGATGTCCTTTTCTTCTTCCTGTACATTTCGGCTCCCAGCACGACACCTTCACGGGATGCGTTGAGCTTTTGGTAAAACTGCGGAGTTTTGTGAGAATAGCACAACAGTTCCATTTCCTTGCACTCAACTTTTCTTGGACTCTTTTACCAACCTCTCATCCCCTTGCCTTTCAAATGACCCCAGATTGGAAGCCTTAACTTCAGTATAGTGCAAGTGATCATTAACGTGATGGAAATCAAGACACTATGTGATTTAATTGATTAAATTTAATAGTAAGTAATCGGTGAAGTACTAGATTGAAAGAAGTGATCCGGATTTCTAAACGAATGCATTGAAAAATATTTAGATGATTCTCAATGAAAACATAATCTGAAGAAATCTGTTGGTGAATTTGTGAAACAATTTATATGCACGATTTTTCGAAAGGAATTCTTGATATATTTTCTAATGGAATCCATGCAACTTTTTTTTGAAGCTATCCGTGCAAGACTTTCTTAAGGAGTTCTTGGATGAATTTCTAAAGAACATCCTAAAGTCTAAAGGAATCCCTACAAGATTTTGTGAAATAATGTCTGACTGAAAAACTTCAGGAATTCCTGAATGATTTTTTCAAGTCTATGAGGAGTTTCTAAAAGAATCCTTGGAAGAGTTTCTCTAAGGATCCCTGGGAGACTTTTCCAGAAATTCGGAAAAGCAGATAATCTGGAGATATTTTTGAAGACATTATTAGTCGAATTTATAGTTAAAGCCATGGGAGATTTTTTAAAAGAATCCCTCGAAAAAATTGTGAAAGAATCCCCAGGACAACTTCTAAATACCCGAATTTTTAAAAAAGTGTACCTGGGGAAATTTCCAAAGATATTCCAGGAATGTTTTCTAACAGGAATTCAGATGAAAAAAATAACCCTAAAGAAAACCCTAGAGAAAGTTTTGGAATATATTCTTGGAAGAGATAATGCTTGAAGGAATTTCTCGTATGAGAGAATGCTTGAAGAAATTTTCGAAGAATTTTTCTGAAAAAAATTAGAAAAGTCCAAAAAAAAAGTATAAATTTCTGAAGGATTTTCTAAAGAAGTCCCTTCCAAAGTAATCCCAAAACACATTTTGGACAGAATTTTTGAAACATTTTCTGAAAAAAACTGGAGGAATTTCTACTCAATTTATGAAACATTTTTTTATAAAAAAGGAGAATTTTCACAAGTTAATCATGCAAGATGATTTGAAAGAATTCTTTGTGGAATTTGTAGAATAAGAGGACTTTCTTTACAAATCCCAGAAGGAAATTTGATGATGCATCCATGGAAGATTTTTTGAAATAATCGTGAGGGAATTTTTGGCCGAATACTCGGAACAAATTTTCGGAAAAAATGTCGATTTTTCTGAATAATTGCCAGAGAAGTTTCTGAAGTAATTCCTGGTCGAATTTCTCCATTAATGTCTGAAAATTGATTTGTGAAAAATCATGGAAGAATTGTGCGAAGCCTTTTTTTAAGACACTGACACGTCAGGCAATTCATGGCAGATTTCGTAAATGATTTCTTTGTGACACTTCTGGAAGGAACACATGGAAGATTTTCTGAACATGATAATTTGATTTAGGAAGTTTTTTTTCGGAGAAAACTCTAAGTTCTCATACTTTTATTCAACACCACAGAATTGCAACAAAAGACGACCGTGCAGATAAAGGTACAAATATACACCCGATTCTTTTTTGTATAGATCTTTTTTCTGCCATAACACAGTCAATTTTGAATCTATTGACTTGATTTTTTGTACACAGATAGTGCTAATTGGTTAAAAATTGACTGAGCCAAAAGTCGGCTCGTGCATAACAAAAAAAGAACCGGGTTGTCGGATTGTCTCGAATCTCTAAATTTCCGAAGGAACCCCTTGAAGATTTTCAGAGAAATTTTTAGAATTTTTTGGGACATTTATGCAAATACAATAACGTTATTTTTATGTCCGTCGCTCAAAATATTGGATTTTGAAATGAGTGTGGGGGGGGGGGGGGGGGTTGGGGGGTGAGGGTAATTGTGTTTTGGGGCAACACTAATTTTGCCATGCCAAAATATACCAAAAAAAAAGTAAATCCCGCAAAAGTTTGTGAAAAAATATGAAAACATATTGACTATCCCTGGCTATTTTGCAAATTTCAAGAGCTTCCTGCAGAACAATAATAGAAAATTGAAGGATAACGCTAATGAGAAATTTAATTTTATGACATATAACATAGATTCGCGATAAATTTTACTACCAGTGTGCTTTTTCTAAAAATCCTTCAAATATTCTGAAACATCTTCAAAGAAAAGTGCATCAAATATTCTCAAATGTTTACTGTAACTTATTGACTTTCAATGGTTCAAATTTGGTAAGATTAGGCTATTCTACATGAAGATAAAAATATTCAAGAAAAAGGCATAATAATCAGATAGCCAACTCTGGACTGGTATATCTCCGGATTTTATGAACCGAGTGCAATGAAATTGTGAGTGTGTATGACATATATGTACAATAAGCTAGCAATAATCGAAAACAACAATCGAAGTTGTTGAACATTGATAGACAACTAGTTGACCAACTCAAGCCCGTGCTTGAGTTCCATACACTGGGCGCCCCTCAACCTTTTGCCAAAATCAGGTAAAACCCCTCCCTTTTCGTCTTTTATGTGCACATGCCTGAACCAACTCACAGTAAAAATTTGAAAATAATTGATGCACTTTTCGAAAAGTTACAGCTTACTGACCTTGAAAAGTGCAAATTTTGCCTGTCCCGATCATTTTGTACATAATTGTGTCCCAAGCTAGTGCTCTCCTTCTTCTTCCAATGCTCATAGAACACAAAACTGGGAAGCAGCTTTTGTCTTAGTTAACATGTAACGATAATCATATTGTTCATTTTAAAAATAAATAATCCTTTGCATAGCAAAAGAGTAAGACAGAACACTTAATCTTTCGATAAATTATTAATTGTGCAATAAGGGGTCAAAAATGACCCCTGACTCGAAAGCGACCTCAAAAATCCATTTCTGTATTGATTTTCATTCTTGATACTTGATAATATCGGTATCTAGAATGTTAGTCTGGGCAACTCTTAGGGACTGGTCAATAATTTAAGACAGGGACATCTGGAACTGTTTCCAAAACAAACTGGAAGATAGAGTATTCAGAATTTCATTCCTTAACAGGAGGAAAATTTTTAGACAACTTCTTGGAGAACCACAACGAGGAATTTCCAAAGAAATCATTACACAAAATTTAGAAGGTAATCCCTGCCCTGGTAGAATTCCTGAAGGAATCCTTGAAGAAGCCCTAATACAATCGCTGGAGAAAAGCCTCGAGACATTCCAGGGGGAATTTCTGAACGGATCTCTTGACTTTTTCTGATGGTCCTTCTAAAGGAATGCCCTCAAAACATCCCTGGAAAAACTGCTGGAGAAATCTCTGCAACAGTTCCTGAAGAAATCCGTGGATTTCTTGAAGAAAAATGGAATCTTAAAATATATTCCTGAATGAATCGCAGAACAAATTTATAAAGAAATCCCTTTGCAGGAACTGAAACGGTATTCTTGAAGGAATTCAGTAACTGATGTCTGAACAAATCCGTGGATGAAGTGATTTTTTTTGGAGAAAATAGTGAAGGAATTTCTGGATGATTTCTTTCAGAATTTGCCGGCTTCTGTATGCATCCTTGTGAAATTATCTTACAGCATTCCAATACAAATCACTTGAGGAATTCCTCCAAAAATTTTTGAAGTAACTGAAAAAATCGCATGTATTCCTGAAGGCATTTCAGGGATAGAAGAATTTCTGTAATTACTGAAGGAAGCTCTGAATATTTTTTTAAGAGATGCCGAAGAAACTCCTGGAGGAATCCCAGGAGAATACTAGGAGGAATTCCTGGAGAAGTTCTTTGAAGAGTTCCAGAGGAAGGAGAATGCCACAATAAATCTCCGGAGGAATCAGAGATTTACTCTAGAGGAATTCCTGGATAAATTCCTGGAGGAATTCCTTATGGAATTTCTAAATCAATCCTTGGAGAATTTCCTGGAAAATATCTTGGAGGAATCCCTGGAAGAATTTCAGGAGGAATTCCTGAAGAAACTCCTGAAGGTGGCTAGAGTAATCTTTAGAGGGATCTCTAGGAAAATGTCTGGAGGAATTCCTGGAAACAATTCCTGGAGCAATGTTTGAAGGAATTCCATGAGGAATTCCTTGAAGAATCACTGGATCAATTCTAGGAGGATTCCCTGGAGGAATCCCTGGAGAAATCATTTAAGGCCACACGTCTTTGTTGCCCTTTACAGGCATGTACCAATTTGCCGATACGTTGGAACGTACTGGAAAAAAACTAAAAAATTGAGTGATGATATTTTGAAAAAAAAAATCTCATTCTGGTGGGATTCGAACGCACGACTCCGTTTTCGCTAGATCGGCGCTTTAACAAACTAAGCCGAAAGACAGATGGAGTTGTGAAAATGGGAGTATTCATGGTGTGGGCTTTGAGTTAGTTTGTCAGTTAGCATTTTTTGTACGTTTTGTATTATGTATATTTTAGTAAGAATTTTTTTTCAGCGAATTCAGAAAAAAAGCTTCATAAATTCCTCTATGGATTATTATAGACATTTATCCATATTCGAATAAAAAAAACTTGATTCAGCGGAAGATTCATCAATTTCTACATGTGTTTAGTCGTCAGCAGTTTCTCCTAAAGCTCTTTTGTGGTTCTTAGAACTTCGTTGAAAGTCTTATTGCTTTTTGTGAGTCTTTTGTTTGATGTGATCAACAACATAGTTTGGCGAAGGTATTTAGATTTTGTGCTTTTCTACTAAATACGTTACAAGCTTATAGACATTTCTGGATACTATACTTCTTTGTGGAAGCACTGTGGGAATATCCAGAAGATTTTCTCTTGGAGTCCTTGGAGAACTCTTTTGTTGAAGTTCTCAAAAAATTCCTTAAACAATCTTTTGATACCAGTGGAGGAAGTTTTGGAAGGATTCCAAAAAAAGTACTAAGACAGAATGTATGGTTTAATGTCTGCAATTTTTTTGTTGTAATACTTTAACAAATGACGGGTGAAATCAAAGGAATTCACGGTGAAATCTTTAGAGAAATTTGTGGAAAACATTCAATATCATAATTATTTGCAAATGTGAGAGAACACGTGAGAAGCACAGTAATTGTTTCATAAAATTTGGCATGTTTCAACGAATAATAAAACAAAATATCATCTAAAATTTCGATCCCAGGTCCTCGGCGTGATAGTTACGTGTTTGTTCACCACACCAGGTCCGCTTTATAGGGCTGATGAGTCATAAAAATTCTAAATTTCTGTACATTTTTGATTATTCTAGCTTATAGTATTTTTTTGGTTTGATCTTGACTACCTACCTATATGTGATTTCCGAAATTTGCTCTATGGTTCATTTTATAAGTGGTATTGCATCGATCTTTTGAACTCTCTGAACGGAATACCCTCTTCGGTTTAGAGAAATTTAAATCTTAAAATGCATTTCTCTCAGTCGAAGTCATAAGTATAGTGTCAATTTTTAATTGAAATATGGACATCAAATCAATGGAATGATGCACATTAAAATACTTTAAATGTGATGAAAACTCGTCATTGATATACTCCTAGTCAGATTTTTTAATGTTCCATGTGCATATGCCGATTGGAACACAGTGAATTAAAATGAAAGTTTCGCTGTAGACTCGCGTTCAAAATACTGAAATACCTTTCTTTTATGGCTGAAATATAGTTAAGAAGAAAAATCAGACCTTTATTATGACTATGGAATATGCCGAATGTTAATGGATTAATTTGAACAAGTTCATTTCTTACACAATTTCAAAAGACAAGTATTTTAAACTCCATCATTCAGTAAGTTTATCATTTCAATCACTTGTGACAGTATCATGTAGAAAACGTGCACACATTGTCCAAGCAAAAGGTCCAAGCACAGATTAACAATCTGAACGCCAATCCCAGCTTATTGACAGATCAATGTCAGTGGGTTTGGTGTAAATATTGAAAGCCAATTTGACATCAAAGCAGAAATTATGGTTCGAAATTATGAGTTAGATCTGTGTTTTATCGTATACCATTAGTCCCCCAACACTCAAACTACAACTCGAAAAAATAAAAAATGAGTCAGCCTACACGTCCAAATCCGAATCGAATTCCTCCCTCCCCAATAGTGCGATTACCACTCAACCGAAAACCAGTCCGTCATTCAGTGAGCCAAACCTAGCAGAGGTCGGTGTATATGTGGCTAGCAAAATCGGAATTACGTATACCTTCCACAACCAGACAACCACCGAACCAACCAACTAACCAACCAACTTCCAAAGCGGATTTCACTCTCGATTTCGATTCCGAAATCGGTTGAATTTGCGCGCACCACCATCGTCACCATACCGTCGTCATCGTCGTCGTCGTCGTGGACTAACTAGCTGACATAGTTTGACAGGCATGCAGGCCGGCAGGCACCCTGAAGCAAGTCACCAGCCAGCGAAAAAGGTACCTCAAGACCACGACGACGACGACAACGACAACGAAAGCAATAAGCGAAATAAAACCGGACCACTATTATAGAGTCAACATGTTATTACGACTGGCTGGCTGTTGGAGATTTTGGCTGGCCCCTGGGACTGGGTCGGATCGGAAGGGTATGGTTGGATCCGGACGAGGGTGGGATGGTTGAGAGGGGTCGGGCACTGGTTGCTGGAGCAGAGGTCTGAGTCCGAGATATTTTGAATGGCTCAGTGAAGCGGATATCGGTGATGGTGCCTGGTTTATTGAAGTCTTGCCCAGATAACCTTGTTTAGAATATATTCAGGATTTTTTTTCATAGTTTTGTTAATAAGCATTTCCTCCAGTAGTAAACAACGAAAGCCCGTTGGAAAATTGTCTAAAAATAACTTCGTAACCCGAGCAGAAGGAAATACCTTCCAAATACCATGCAAAGAATAACGGGTTTACTAATACCTCAATTTGTTATTGCAATATCATACTATGAAATGTTATGAGAAGATTACAGTAACAATTGTAGAAATCGGAGCAGAGTTTGGTATTGATGTTGTATTTATTGTTCAGCAGTAAAAATAAATGAACAACAAGTTTTGCTTTTACAGCATGCAGCTTTCGAACAAATGTGCAATATAATGGTAAGATTTGTTATTATTTTGTTATGAAATACCATTCCAATAAGACACACAATCCTTTGAATTTTAGGTTTGCATTCATTATTGAAAAAACAAAACTTGATATTTTTAGGTGTATTTCATACAAAATTTTGGTATTCGTTTTGTTATTTTCCATATAGAGAAATTTAAGATTAATATGTACCTTGATATTTTATTGATTTGCTATACCTTTCTGCTCGGGTATGGTTTCCATGAACTAGCTAGATTTTTTTCGGAAACACTAGTTAACAGCATTTATGAGCTCGATAAGCTGATGATCAGTGTAGAATTATGCTCTGATTTCGAGAACTTTTAGGAAAAAAAATACAGAAGAACAGATTTTTTCAACTTCAACTTTTGATTTTTTTTAAATCAAGTTGCTTCCTAAATTCATCTAATTCTCCATAACCAATGCTCCGATTGAGCTGCAATTTTTACTTTAATTCGCTCACATGTTATATTTTAAATGTACGCTGAGAAAGAATTTTCAAATTGTTTTTCGTTTAGTTAAAGAAATACAAATCTTTATTGTTTTTTAAATTTATTTTTTTCTCTTATTTTATTTGTTTATATTTTATTTTTTATACGAATTTCGAAGGCACGTAATAACGCATAAACAATTTTGGTCGTTGGTAGAAGTTCACGATTTTCTTTTTTGTAAACTTATTAAATTTATCATCTTCTAAAAACTGAATTTCTTCAGGATTTTTTTTTTACTTTTTATCCAAGATTTTTAAATTTTCATTTATTTAATGTTATGTTTTTTCCTGAATAAGATTAACCTATTGGTAAATTCATGCTCCAGGAGTAACATTTGATTCTTATAGGCGGTAATTCACAATTATCTTATATTTAATAAAAAGTAAGTCAAGTTAAAGTCTTACAGACTACATAACAAAAACATCAAACAGCCTGTATTGTAGCAAAACTTTGCAGCTTTTTTGCGAGTAGTCATGAAACACAAACAAAAAACCAGATTCTGTACCAGAATAAAGGTTGCGATAAAATAAAAATTATTTTAAATATTTCCCAGAAATAGAGTTACTGCAAAAATATTACGGATGTGCAATTACTTTTTTTCGGAATGAGAAATTCTACAAGTAAGGAAGTTTTCCAGGGATTCATTAAACAAGTATATTAAAACCTATTTTTTTTTCTTTAAATAGAATAACACACTTAAAAATAAGTACTCAAAAAATAAGTATGAGATTTAGTATTTACCCTTATTGATCCATTTGAAGGTATTAAACTGTATTATAGTCTTGATACATTTTATCAAAATTTCAGAACAGGGCTTGATATATTTTTGAGAAATGTGTAACAAATTGTGTTAAACTTTTGTTAGAACTGTTATGGTTTTTAGGTAGATTTTTTGTTGTTTTAACAACATCCTGCATCTTTATTATAAGAGCCTATCCTAGTCTGTATAACATAACATAATTTGATATAATTTTGTAATTTTCTTCTATTCGGGTAGTCTGGTGATTCCTAAAAAAAAAATCTGGAAGAATTCGAAAACAAAATCTTTGATAAATTCTCTTGGAATTTCCACCAGGGATTTTTTTTTCGAAATTTCTCTAGTTGTTCTTTCAGATTATTATTCAAAAATATTCTCTAGGGATTCCTTAAAAATTTCATCAGTAGATCCCTTCAAACATTTCTTTAGTGATTCCTTTAGAAATTTCCCAAAGAATTGTTTTAGAAACTCTTAAATAGTAAAAAGGCATCAGAAATTACTCTGAAATTCCTCAGAGAATTTTCCCAAAGCATGTTCAATGTTTTCTCCAGAAATTCATCAAGAGATTTAACCGAATATTTCTCCAAAAATTTCTTAAAAAAAGTTTCAATAGATTTTCTAAGTAATTCTTGTGTGGTTTCCTTTAGAAATTCCACCAGGGACTCCTTCAGACATTCCAAAATTTCTCTAGGATTCCCTGAAAAAAAAAAAACTTCCAGGGATTCTTTAAGAAATTCTTCAAGACACTTCTTCAAAAATTCCTCTTGATTCCCTTCGAAGATTTTTCTTGGGATTTTCTGATAAAATTTTCCAAGGCTTCCTTTGGAAATTCTCGCAGAATTTCCCTCAGATATTTCTTTAGAAAATTCTCTATGAATTAATTAGGGAATCTACTAGGGATCCTTAAGAAATTTATCTAGCATTTTTTTTAGAAAATAGAATTTGTTGAAGGTTGTACTTCAGCAAATCTTCAATGAATTGCTTCCAAAAGTACTGCGTAAATAATTTTAGAAAACTCTCTAGAAATTGCATCCATGCTTGCTCAGGATTTTTTCCTCACCTGTTGGGGATAGTAAGCCACTTCGTCCAATAAACTGAACTTTTGTAGCCTTATACTATGTATTTTTTTAGTAATTCTTCCAGGATTTCCTCCAGAGATACCTGTAGTAATATCTTCTCATATTATTCCAGGGATTTATCAATAAATTTTTCTATAAATTCTTCCCAGGAGTTCTATGCAGGTTGAAGCGTTGATGTTTTTGTTTTTGAGATTTTTTCCGGAAAATATATAATAGTTTATCCACTTGTTTCTCCAGATATTTCTTCAGGGATTCCTTAGAGCTTGCATTTTGAATTCTTCTTAAATTTTTTAAAAATATTTTCTTTTAAGGTTTTCCATGGAGTTATTATTATTGTTTCTATTAACGAGACTTTCAGCCCTTGGCTGGTTAGTCTCGTACCTTTTTTTCCATGGATTTTCAAGTATTTTTCTATGGTTATCTTCTGAGATCCTTTTTTGTCAGGAGATTTCCTTCGATTTTTACAGGAAAGCAATCAGAGAGTGTTTCATCAAGTTTTTCAGGGATTCATTCAGATTCTTTTATTCCAATAATGCATTAAGCTATTCCTCCACGAATTACTTCTGGAATAACTTTTGGAATATCCAGATTTTTTTCAGAAATATCTTATGATACTCTTTCTTTATTCAAAGAATTTCCTCTGGAATACTAACAAAAACTTCTCAAGAGTGTGAAGAGTTAGCATAAGGTAAAATTCTCAAAAAATAAAGAAATAAAAGGTTTCTTAAGAAATTCTTTAATTTTTTTCAGAAATTTCTTAAGTTATGATAATAAATTTCACGGTCGATCAGCAATCATCGGATTTTATCTTGTGCACTGCACAATATTAAAAAACAGTTTCAAGACTCAATGGCAAGTTTTAAGGCGAAACTGGAAGCATTTCCTCACTTTTTGGTTTTTGTTTTTTTTTATTAAATAGCGAAGCAATATTTTCAAAATTGGTTTTCGTGCACATGTAGAGTATGGATTAAGATATCTTCTGATTTTTTTGTTGTAGTGGAAAATGTTTTTCGTTTTTGCAGAAACCATTTTTGAACAAAATTTAACAAAAACATGGTTTCTGCAAAAATGGAAAACATTTTCCACCTCAAAAAAAATCAGAAGATACCTTGATCCATGCTCTACATGTGTACGAAAACCGATTTTGAAAATATTACTTCGTTATTTATTCTTATTCTTCAACTTCTTTATGGCTCTACGTCCCCACTGGGACTTCGCCTACCTCGTTTCAACTTAGTGTTCTTAGAGCACTTCTACAGTTATTAATTGAAGGGCTTTTTTGCCTGCCATTGCATGAATTTGCATATTGTGAGGCAAGTACAATGATACACTATGCCCAGGGAGTCGAGAAAATGTTCCCGACAGGAACTGGAATCGAACCCGTCGTCTCCGGATTGGCGATCCATAGCCTTAACCACTAGGCTAACTGGAAATCCCATGTATAATCTTCTGTACGGGTTTTATGATGGAATTGCAATGTTGTAATAATCCATATTATGCTCTCCGGTGCCTGTAACAATCAGTTTTGTGCTGACTCTTTCCGGCATTATTGCTAAAAAATCACATACTTTTGTCATTAAATTAAACTTTTTTATGGTGAAAGAAAATTAGACCGTGTACATACTACTTCTAAAAGAGATGTACATCAAAGAAATAAGGTAGTCTTTATTCTTTTTTTTAACTTTTTACTTAAGGACTGTCGTCTAGATTAAAAAAATCATCTAAATAATGTTCTAAATGCGTAATGCGGATGCATTTATTAGTTTTTTTTTATTAAATAACGGCACGTTTTTTTTCAACTGGTTTGTATACACATTAAGGATTTCAAAAATAATTCCAGGCAGTGTTGATTACAAATCTATTTGAATGACAGGAATTACAAGTTTAGCAGTTAAAAAGGATAAAATAAGTTGTAGAATTTTACATGAATTTACAACTCTTGAAGAAATTTGTGGCGAAATTAGATGCCTTCCTAGAAATCGTATGCTATATTTTAACAAAGTGCTATAGAAATTCTTGGGGAAACTCTTTGTCCGTGAAGGACGTTGTTGATAAATTGTGAAATTCGAAGAAGATCAGAATTTTTCAAAGAAATTTCGCAAGAAACTTCTCCAGCTGTTTCGCCTGTATAAATACTTGCCTTAATTCTTTCGTCAAAATCTTCTAAATAAGCTATCAAACATAATGAACAAAAGTCTCAATTTAAATGAAATTATTTTTCCAAAAATTATTTTGAACACATGCCTATATGATTCGGGAATTTATTAAGCTCTCCAAGGAATGGATTTATTCTGAAATTTTTTAATAAGACAGTTCAAAAAATGCCAGACAATTAAACGTTCCATAATAAATACAAAATTTCCCATAAATAATTCGAAAAGTCCCAGTGAAGAAACAGGGGTGTTAGCAGTAATAAATAACAAAAGTTCCATAAAAACATGCATAAATAAATCAAAAGTTTCCATAAATAATTGATTTTTGAGCAATTAAAAAAGTCAAGAATGCAATGAATAAATCAACTGTTGCAATAAAAAAAATCATTTTTACCACCAAATAGCTTCGAAGGGCCCATATAGCCGAGGCGGTAAACGCACGGGTACTCAGCATGACCATGCTGAGGGTGACGGGTTCGATTCCCGGTCGGTCCAGGATCTTTTCGTAAAGGAAATTTCCTTGACTTCCTTGGGCATAGAGTATCTTCGTGCCTGCCACACGATATACACATGCAAAATGGTCATTGGCAGAGGAAGCTCTCAGTTAAAAACTGTGGAAGTGCTCATAGAACACTAAGCTGAGAAGCAGGCTTTGTTCCAGTGAGGACGTTACGCCAAGAAGAAGAAGAAGAAGCTTCGAATTTTCCATAAATAAATTAGAAAATTCACAATAAACAAATATCGAAATAGCAATAAAAAATTCAAAAAATGCAACAAAAAATGACGAAATTACCCATGAAAAACAAATGCAGGAAATTATGAGACAGTGAAATGCTGAGTCGCACTTTTATGACTGAAACGACTAAAAAGCTTGCGTAACTATGATTGCAATTTACCGAGCAATTGCTTGCTGTCCGAACTCGCTATCGCTCGTCGGACCTGAAAAAGGGATAACATCTATGTTTGCATCTTGGATCTGTGGTTTGTGGCTTTTTTTTATTGCAACAGTTGATTTATTTATTGCATTTTTGACTTTTATATTTGCTCAAAAATCAATTATTTATGGGAACATTTGATTGATTTATGCATTTTTTATTTGTTTATGGAACTTTTGTTATTTATTACTGCTTACACCCCTGTTTCTTCACTGGGACTTTTGGAATTATTTATGAAGAATGATCACTTTCTTATGAGTCGTTTATATTTTAGCCTTCAAAAAATATCCAACCCATGTCTCGAAAAAGTCCTTCGGGTTTTTCCATTTATCCGCATATTCTGTCTCAAAATCATTCGGAAATTCATATAATTCTTATGATTTAAATATCTATCCAACATACAAAAAAACCTCAAAGTGTTGCAATATGTTTTCACAATATAAAAGGAGAAACTATCTGATGAAGAAAAAATCCCAAGCTTCAATCAGAAACAGCTTTTGAGAATCTGACAGATACTCTATAGAATGTTTCTGCGACATTTCTTGAAAAATTAAAAACAGTTTTTAAAGAACTTTCAGAGTCTTTTAAAAAAAATCCTGAAGAAATCTCTGGTAAAGCTTGCTGAAGTAGCGCAAAAAGCTTTTTCTGAGGGCTATGAGGTTCCAGGGGCTTTCTGGATAACCTTTGTGTGAATGGGTTACAAAAACTTTCAAAGTGTGTCAAGGGGACCCTTAAGGTTACAGGACAGTTTTAGTGGCTTTCATATCATTTCAGTGGGCTAAATGAGAGTTTAAGAGAAGTTTCCTGAGATCTTATGGAGATTCATCGCCCGTGTATGTACATTAGTAAACAAGTAGTAGCTGAATCGTCATTGGTGTTGGTATCTTTCTAATCATTCTTCTAGACGAGAATGGCGCCTGCTACGTCAGGTTGCAGGTCAATGTGGCGAAGGAGAGAGAAGGAATGTTTACAATCGTTTTTTAGCCTGTTTCTGGTTCTATAGCCATGGCTGTAAACATATGAATATACATGTGATGAATATTTAGAGAATAAGAAGAAAATTGTGCGCAAAAGGATGAAAAAATTGAAATTGCCTAACAATTGTAAGAAAAGTGAAAAAAAAAAATATACCACGTTCACATATTCTATCGAATGATCTTGATCAAACTTAGCGATCCATCACGTGTTTGATACTACAAAATAGCAATAATTGGTTAACTACGCGCTGTACAATTGGCTCACATGTGGCGTTCGATCCGTTCCCCGCGCCGGTTGATTACAATTCGCAAACGAACAAGAGAGACACACAAACTCTATTTCCATTAAATTCGTTAAATGCACGGAGCTTAACGAGCAGCAGCGTTGCAAGAGCGCAAAACGATATACAACGAAAAAAAAAAGCCACGCTCACACACCTTCCACCGAAGCTCCGCGGCGCGGCAACGAGAGTGAGAGCGAAATACACGACAACGACGTAGTCGCATCGCACCGCATCGCATCGTCGTTGTCGGTGCGCGCAAAAAAATTGAGGTCAAGCTCAATTAAAACATTAAGTATTTCTAAATTATGCAATACCGTCTACCACACACCGTCCGTCATCATCGCCGTCGTGCCTCTCTACTGAATGCATAATCTCGTCGCTGTCTGTGTCTCCGTCCCGATGCGATGATGATCGTCCATCCAGTCAGTGTTTGTCTAGGTATGATGGGGCTGCAGCCGCGCGATTTCGCCAATCTTCTTTTATGGTCCCTGGTTGTCTATTGTTGATTTTGTTTTAGGCAACTTTTTCGGCTGCGTCTCCACGCTCTATTCATTGGGGATTTTTTGCTTCTGTTTCATCTCACGCATACCTGGTGATCAAGTCCAGACGAGACTTACAAATTCATGCCGGAGAAGTGTGCGAAGTGTACACCTCCTCTTAATTTTCGTGGCAATTGATTGGCAAAACTGGTTGCCTCGTTTGAAGTCACAAAAACTATTGGGCATAAGAGTATAGTGAGAAATTATTTGCTATGCAAAAGAACTAGTAGTTGACCAATTAACTTGAATTGGTTGGTAATTACACTAGCCATTTGATGCGAGATGAAAATTTATTTATTGAGGAATTTTCGTGTTACTTCTTATAATTATTTAATCATAACTATGATACTCTGGCTGTAAATAAATAAAATTCGATTATATAAATTTCTGAATATGTTCATGTGTTTTTCGACGTGAGTTTCGATATATTTACACACAGTTGTGCTTAGTTATTTTTTTTTTGTAAAGATTCTCTGTGAAACCTTGACGAAATCAGAATTTGAATTTTCTGGTGATATGCCTGCTTTTCAGCTACTTTTCAGTGAATTTCTGGAGAGAACCTCGACAAAGTCATGATTAACTCATGAAGATCTCAGGAAACTTCACTGGAAAATCAAATGATAATTGAAAAAATGCTTTTATTGATACTTGCCGAAATAATTGTCTCACTTCTTTGAGGTTGTCAGTAAAGTTCTCGTAGACCCATCGATAGAGATGTTTTGCATCCATTTCTATGAAGGTTTTGAAATTTAATATTCGAGACACAACATTCATATAAAATTGCTTTCAGTCACTGAAGTTGTTCGTCGGTTAATTAAAAAAGATTTAATCATCAAACTTGTAGCATGTTCACAACCAAAGAGAACTGCCATGGATCACTTGGAAAGCCTTGGTGGTGCACGATCACAGAATCCCTGCTCTAAAGAATCTTTGAAAAAAAAAATCTGAAGTAAACTTTGAAAGAATTATTAAAGCAGTTCTTGAAGAAGTTACTGTAGCAGACTTTTGCGGAATTGCTGATATAATCCTTGAAAGAATTTCAGAAACAATATAAGGAAGAATTTCCTGATTTTTTTTTTAGAGAGATTCATGGATGGATGCTGGAAGAAGTTCTCGAAAAAAATACTTGCAGGCAACTTGAAAAAGTTTATGAAGGAATGAATTGAAGGAATTGAAAGTTTTAGGGAAGTATTCCTTGGAGAAATGCTTGAAGCAACCCTTGTAGAAATCTCAAAAAACAATCCAAGTAATATTTCCTAATGGAACCCCCACGGATCGATTCCGAAGGAATTTTTGGAGATAATTAACATTAAGCAAGTAGAAGATGCCGTCCTGGATCGCTGCTATGATAATTCCCTCCTTCCCGTACGTTACCAAAGCACAAAAATTTGAGGCTGATCACTAACTTTAAGACAAGATTACCACAACCATCCAACGGTCGAAAGCTGTCCTGGCAAAATCTTTGCTACAGATTAGGAATGGAAAAGGAAGCCTAATTGGATACCTAAGAAAGCCATGTAGAGACCTCTACGTCCTCTCAGGCCTAGGTGTCACGGAAATTTGGGTTTAAGGATACGTTTGATCAACGTTTAGACACCAAAACGTTATACAGGAACCAACTCACCAAATTGACTTCCATTTGCGTCTTCCGGACATCCAGCTGCAATATCACCACAAATTAAACAGAAATCACGCAAAAATGGAGACAAATTGTGGCACTCCGATAAGAATATGACAAATTCTCACAACAATCATGAGTTTCCCCAATCAAAACTACGTGATCCGCTAAATCGTCAGGTAAGAAAAATATGTTGAACACCAAAGATCATTTCAGCACCTTAGCGCTACCACTGCCGTGTGCAGCATAATTGTCCCATGCTAATATGGATACCCATAGAGCATGGGTGAACTATGATACACACGGCAGACCACCCGTTTCTCAATTCGACCGATAATAATCAAAACAACGTGGATCAAAGATAACACGAGACAGTTTGAAAGCGTATCCACTCTCGTGCACAGCCTGCTGCGATCTCTCGAAGGAATTTTTGAAGATATTTCTTCAAAAATTCTCGATAAAATCTTTGGGAGAGTTTTGAAAATCCCTGCAATCCTTGCAATCCATGAAGAGTTTTTTAAAGCAATGCTTAGAGGAATTCTTTGAGAAATCTTTCCTTAAAGAAATGTTCGGGCAATTACTGATGGTGTACAAGGGATAATGCCAGAAGGTATTTTTTGAAGAATCCCTGAAGACTTTAATGGGATTTTCCTGAAATAATCAACTGATAATCGTCAAGAATTCCCTAAAGTTCTATCCCAAGTAACATTATGATTGCTAATTAGTCTTGAAGTGGTCTTTGGAACCGTCATAAAACCTTTCGGCAATATAGCTGTGGGAACATTGATTTGAATTGTCCCTTTTTTGTTAATACGCTTTTCTTTCTAGTAATTATATTAAATTTGATGTCATTTTTTACCAGAATTTCATGTCGGTTTTGTGATGATTCTAGGAACCTCTTCTAGTCTATCAATAGAAATACAGTAGAACGAACTCCAATGGCGCTGTAGTCACTTTTATGATTTAATTATTTTAATAACTTTAATTGCCATAATTTATTATTTTTAAGTGGCTATCGTACTTCTAATGTTTTACGTACTTCTAATGTTTTGAATTCTTTCCTATCAGTCCAGATAAATTTAAGTGCCTGCTCAAAAGTTTCATACTAATTATTTTATGTAAAACCGTTTGTCCATCTGCAAAGGTTTTTTATTATTTTTTCTTATGACGATTTAAACATCTATTGCATTAATATATTTTCCTTATTTGTAACGAACGTAAATTCTACGATCTAAAAGCAGATCATTATTACAAACAGTATTCTAAAACTTCCTGACCGTACTGTGTCATGAAGCCCCCATGTTGCATGTCTGAATTTTTTTTTTTGAAAATCTCACACAAACCCGAGAGATGAAAAAACTTCCTTTCTTATTTTCAATCGGATGGATAGCCAATAAATTAATGAAGAGTGAATGCGTTAATTTCACCATAATTTTTTAATGGCACATGAAATTATGTCATAGTAACCAAACACTGAGATGGTAAATTACAAATAGAATGTAAGGTTCGAAAATTATGTTGAGCCATTACCAAATACCACATAATAGCTGTCACATCAATTTGCACGGTTTGCGTTTTTCAAATTACTTTTTTTTCCTTCTAGCAATAAATTAATATTTGGAATGTTTTTGAGAACATTATCAATACATATTCTTACGTTATAATAATGTATTGAAAAACATCTTTAGCAACATCGAAGATGTTTTATAGGCCGCCATTTTTTGCGCTTTTTCGGTTATATAAGTGTACGAAATTAAGTTTTGCACTCGAGAAACAATACATGGGCGTTTGTATGAAACATGTATTTTAAACATTAATATAACAAGTTGTGTTACCTGGGTAGTTATTCTATTAGTCTATTTGACTACAAAATGTTACTTGGGATCTGACCCCTTGTAACGTACCTGAGAACCTCCGATACCCCCAAAACAACTCCGAAGCTTCTTGAAATGTCTCCAAAAACTCTCTAAAACCTCATGTAACTCCCCTGAAACTCCTGAAATCATTGAAGGTACTCTCTAAGGAATTTTAGGAAAAGTTTCTGTTGGCACCTTTAGCGAAATTCTTGAATGAATTTGTTTAGCATTTCATGAAGGAATCCTTGGAGAACATCCCATAAGATTACCTGAAGGGATTACCGAAGCAATCCTTGAATATAATATAATATATATTCCTCTTGGAATCATGCAGGAACTCCTGATAGAATCTTTGTGGAAACACCAGAATGAATTTTTAGAAGGGATTCGCTTAATTGGAGAAACAATTGAAGGTTACCTAGGTGGAATTCTTGAAGTAATTGAAAAAAATGCAGAAAACCTTTGCAGAAATTTCTGAAAGAACCTTGACTGAATTTCTGGAGGAATCATTGGTCGAATATTTGAAGGAATGCTTGGATGAATTTCTGATTGAATACTTGGAGAAATATTTCAAAATGTTGACGGAAATGTTTCTAAAGTACCTCGAATAAATCGCTAAAGGAAATCTTGGAGAACTTTTTGAAGATATTCTTGGAGGAATACTTCCGAGAATCTTTGTACGATTTCCTGATAGTTTCATCTTATGAATTTCATAAGTATTGAAACAGTTCTTCAAGCAAGCTTTAGAAATTCATGAACCTATCGACATTACTCGAAATCCGCGTTAGTTATAGTGGTTTTTATCTGTATTTCAAGTGTCTAGGATCACTCGGAATAAGCCTGGGAATGAAGGAGTCCAACGTGCTATCGTCGAGTATCACTGCCAACAAACAGCAGGTTGGTTCGCTGTGTGGTAACTATACCATGCAAAAGACGTATTTCCTATGGAGTTGCTGGTAAAAGATACGTTCAGAGACAAGTGTAGTGATGTTTGCGTTGTTGACCCCGGCACATGCTCGAGGCATGACACGCGAGTTTACCATTTCGTGTTTTCTGAAAGTAGCAAATGCAGGGTTGACAAGAATATCTGGACATAAGTTTTCCAAGTTGAAGAGTAAGTATTTTGAACTAAAGTCACCTAAGCAATTCAATATCAAAAACCATTTTCAGATATTGTAGTGCAAATCACATAATTTGTAAAGAAAAAATGCTTCGCCAACCATCAGAATGATTGGCGTCACATTTGCATATTTCATATTTATTTCTCATATTGACCAAATGCATAAAAATGGCAAAGCAAGTGCCCACCAAGGTCGCCGAGCACCTTTCTAACACGCCACCTAGAAAAGCAAAAAAAAAAACAAAAGACCACTCGAAACAACACGCATTAAGTGTTGCTGCAAGTGGTGTTTGGCCATTTCATCTTCTCGGTGGCTGCAGCAGCCAAGAGATTGTCCGATCAAGTCGTGTCTTTATTTTTTGGCAAATTAGGCAACCGCATTTGACGAGAGCTGCAACAATCCATCAGCGGAGCGAGCGCATTTGGATTGCCAAATTTCGACCGCAGCTCAAGCTGTAGACGCTTTTGCTCGAGTCTCGAACAGTGCAAACTGCCACGGTGCTGCAGAGTAGGTCGATTCGTCGTCGTCGTCGTTGGTCGGCGACGAGGCTTGCAACAGCAGCTATTCCCAAAAATCTCGAACGCGCTACGAAATTGAAAGTTGCACACAACTGCCATTTGGTCCGGGGGGTCTGTAGGGTTACCCTACCCGCTGGCCTATGATCACCTCAGCCGCTGAATGTGAGATCCACCCTAGATCCGTGCGCGCGGGACGAACTGAATCGATTCTGTTTTTCGGGGGTCTTGCTTTTGCAGCTATAGGGTCATTTCGAAATCCCGTTCGTTGTGATGGAGGTGGCCTGCGCCAGTTTGCAACGTTCACCGCTATTGAGACGGCTCTGCTCCTCCCCCCGGTGCGGTGGTCGCGAACCCTACACTTTGCTGGGTGGTATGTTGCAAAAAGGTGACTGCTTCTTTTCTGGCGAAATCTGACCGAAAGAGGTTTTATCTTCGTTTTTGTCTTGTCTTGTTTTGCTGGATCTTGGAGCTGGGGGAGCTGGAGCAGCAGCGATACCAACATTGGAACGGTTTCTGTTGTGGGTTAGCGCCGTCCAAGGTCTCCTTGTTCTCGATGGATGAGAAAAAGCTACTTTTTATTTTGTTGTGCAGATGCTTAGTGCCGTTGCCTTCTGATTTCTTGATTTCTCGGGAAAATGCTGTGGAAAGCACTATCGATGCTTTCACATCGAAGTGTTCTTACTACGTCTTAGTCAGAAAGGTTTGAGGGCTACCAGAATTTGACATTTCAATGTCATATTTCAAAATCTCTTCTTCAAATACAGAAAATTACCAAGAAGTATGACCTCTGAGGGTGGTCCCACTAGACATATCCAGGTCACCATCACCATCCATCTATAGGTATAGTATCCAATCGATACGAGAGATTAACCGACCGACCGACTGACTGACTGATTGACGTTGTTCTAACTAATGACTGCGAGAGCCCGCCATAGACGAACGTGATGCAGTAACAGGCAATTAATGGAAAAACGAATGGCACACGGTGGAGCAGGCGCTTGGCGGTAGATGGCATTGACCTGGAAACACAATGCACTTGAGCTAGTTGCATGAGGGGAGAGAGAGAGACCCGCCATTACCTACTAGTACTACGTACTGGATTGCCGTTTATGGTGAGTAGTTTTTTTGCATTGCATCGGGCGATCGATAGGGAAAGGGGCATGCAGTTGCTGCGCATTGGAAGAAGGTTTGAAGAGAGAAAAAAACTAATGACTTAATATGTGTCCTTCGAGAAAGATGTCAGAAAGCTACAAATTGTGTCTCCACCACGCTGATCAGTTTTGTTACTGATGATCTGAATTCAGTTGGGAAAAACATTTGCAATTGCCGAATACTACAAAAATATTGCATCGATTGTCAAATTAAGAATTTTCTTCAATAATTGTTAAAGGCATGAAGAACTTCGAAAAGAAGGCAGAGTTAGAAAGAATCGGCTTATAGAAACGGTATTTGGTATAGATTCGAGTTTGCACAGGTTGAAAATTGTTATTGCAGATTAAGTTAGAGTAATCATTTGAATAACAACTAAATCATTCGAAAAATAAAATTGTTGATAACACTGCTCGACAAAATTTTACAAAATTTGGTGTTATGGGATGAGTAAAAAAATAACAGGGGTTTGGGGCCCCAGAAGTGTCATAGTGAAAGATTTTTAAAAAAATATTGGACCGGGCCTTCACGGTTCAAAACCAAAGTTTGTATGGAAAACTTGGGGTGTTCAATTGATATGTGCATTAGAACGTGCCGTGCCTATTTTTAGGCGTTTTCGGTATTTGGGTTAGTTTCGTTATTGTCTAACGCCTAACTATATGCACAGCGCGATCTATTGCACATATCAATTGAACACCCCAAGTTCTCCATACAAACTTCGATTTTGAACTGTGAAGGCCCGGTCCAATATTTTTCAAAAATTCTTTCACTATGACACTTCTGGGGCCCCAAACCCATGTTATTTTTTTCTCATCCCATAACTAAATTTAGTGTTGAACGGTGTAATCAACCAAACACACAAGCATTTTTCATCAATCTTGCATGTCTCCTAATCACGAAGGACACTCAAAACTGAAAACGTTGCCCAATTAAAAACGTTGTTATGACTACTCTCAAATCCCACTGTGTATGATGAACGATGCGTGTGTGTTTTTTTTAATTGAGCCCTCTTTTACATAGATAACAAAAAAAAAAAAACAAAAAAAAAATAAATTAATAAATTGAATAAGACCGATGTTACTATCACGTCGAGGCCCTCGGATCGAATCCCACTCCCGACAAATTTGCAAAAATGTGAGTATTTCCTTCGGAAGGGAAGTAAAGCGTGGGTCCCGAGATGAACTAGCCCAGGGCTAAAAATCTCGTTAATACAGCTAAAAAATAAAAAAAGACCGATGTACATAAAGACTGTATTCGATGAAATTTGGACATAGAAAACATTGTATAACTTTTGATTGCGTTCGCGAAAATAGATTACTTTTTGACCATGAATAGTATATTATGTGTAGCTGATACCATAAAAATTTCATTAAAATCGGTTTAGTATTAGCGCAGATATTGTTGATATCATAAGATGAGATTTTAGAAAATTTGGGCATAAAAAAAATACTTGGGCTATAACTTGTTTGTTACCTCGTCAAAACGTTTGAAAATTTCACTCGATATTCTTAACATAGTATCAATTAAGTGGTAAAACTTTGATTAAAATAGGTTAACCTTCTAATACCCAAATTTTTGATTTTGATCTAAATATCATTTTTCGTCATCTAAAATCGATTTTAACATGTTTTGGAAGATGATTCTTTTTAATTCTCGATTTCGTGAATTTCAGTTTTTGATTTTTCTAATTATTATTTTTGAACATCCCCACACTTTTATATTTTTCCTGGAAGGGAATTTGGGAAACGGATTTTTTGAGATGAAAACATTTTGAGATTTTATGATTATTGTTGAAATATTATTATTTTTTAATTTTTTTCACAGAAAATTTTATTTTCCGTGTAATTCTAAGGAAAATAATTTTAGAGTGTATTCGTTTCCCTTAAACTATCAAACAAGGATAGAATGATTTGGGAAAAATTTAAAATATGTTAATTGTAGCGATTCAATACAAAATAAACAATGACTTCTCAACGGTGACTAAAACATCAATTTTTCAATGATTTTTAAAAAATGTAAATACGCTTTAAAACACACCAAAAACCATTTTGAGATATACAGAACAGTCCTAAATATCAGCCAAAAATATAAAAAAAATGATTTTCCACGAAACAAAAAAATACAAAAATGCTCAAACTATACCCCGTCTAAAGGCGGGATTGGGTATTAGAGGGTTAAGTACTTTTTCTAGTAAATATTCAAAGCTTGAAGCGATTTGTTCAAGGTAAATATTAGGTACTTTTTTTACAAATTTTTAGTTTCGTGTGCACTATTTTGACTGTCAAGGTTATTATCAAAATGTGATACTGTAAAACCTTTACAAAAATTGATTTTAGTCAATTTTTGAGTCATATCGCCCGAAAACTTTTGAAGTTAAAACTGTTTGAATGTTAAAATACAAAAACCATTATCGCTAATTACGACTTTGTGCCCCATATACAGCTATAACTTTTATACGGCTGAATTGAATCAAATGAAATTTTCACATAATATTTCTACATGTACACTTCACATACAGAATAATTTTCATTGAAATCGTTTCATAGTTGAAACGTCAAAAAAGTAATATTTTCCAAAATGTTTGCCCAAATTTCTCAAATAGCAAGTTTCTTGTTTCGACGATATCTCCACCAATACACAACGGATTTTGTTAAGGACAAGGTATTTAGAGTACATTGCTCAAAATTTCTAGAGCACCGTTTTCTAGAACCGTTGAACGGATTTGGATTAAAATGCATCACGCTGTTGACAACCACTGTACAATTAGCGTGATGCATTTTCATCCAAATCCGTTCAACGGTTCTAAAAAACGGTGCTCTAGAAATTTTGAGCTATGTACTCCAAATACCTTGTCCTTAAAAATTAGCCATTCTTATGAACGCTAACAAAAATTACATATTATATTATATGTCTACATTCCATCGAATACAATATTTATTGGAAGAAGTGGAAGAGGATTTCTTCAAAAATCTTAAAATATTGATGGGTTGAAAAGTCTTGACAATTCATGACATCATTATACATTGAAAAATTGCTTTCAAACAACATTTTTTTTAATAGTTGAAAATATTTTTCATTACTTTTTTATACAGTTGTTTCATGTTTATTTTAACCCCCCCCCCCCCCCCGGACTCAATGACAGTTCTTGAACATGAAAGAAAAATTATACATTCATCGGCCTGTATAAAACAGACTCAAGCGAAATAAAAAAAAATTAAAACAATGAAATATATTTAAATTAAAAAAAAAAACTCAAATAAACTTTAACAAAAGAAAATAAAATAAACAAAATGAACAGAAATATAAATAAGATAAAACATAAGAAATAATGAAATAAAATATTAGAAAATAAAATATGAAATTCATGAAATAAAAATTTAATTAAATGAAATCGTATAAAATAAATTAGAATAAAATGAAATACAATAAAATCGAATGAATCAAAGTAAAATAAAAAGAAATCCAATCAAATGAAATACAAATCCAAATTAAAGGGATGCCTAGGGAAGTCTCCAGGAATTCATGTTGAGAATTCCTCCTGAAAATCCTTTAAGGAAATCAACCAAGAACTCTTTCGGAAGAGTCCCTCGAGCTGTTTTTCTGAGCATTACTCCAACAACTCCGTTTCAGGATTACTGGGAGAATACCATCAGAATATTTCTCCAGGTGTTCCTTTAGAGATTTCTAAAATAGTTTAACCTGAGACCAGAATTTGATTTTAGAAAAAAAATCCAGGAATTGAATTTAGGAATTTTTCAAATAAACAGGAGGAGGATTTGTAGGATAAACTTCTGGTAGATTCTTAAAAGCAAATTCTGAAGGATTCCCGGGAATTTTCAAAAACAACATTAATATGGTTCTGACTAAGAACAACTGAAAAAAAAAATCAGAATGTACTCAAGGAGGGACTTTAAGAGGCTCTCCAAAAAATAAAATCCTAGAATAATTCCCACAATAAATTATTGAATTATTCCCAGTAGAAACCCGTAGAGGACTGACCCTTCGAATCTGAAATAATTCTTATAGGTCATCAAGTGGGGAATTTCTAAAGCGATTCTGGACGGAATTCAGCAGAACCTCGTGTAGAAAGCCAAACAACAAATTTATGGATGAATTTCAAAGCGAATTCCTGCAATAAAAAAAACTGATAAATTAAAAAAAAAATAGAGGACATTTTTTTTTTCAATTATGCAATTTTGGATAAAATTTGACTTTTAATGGTTTGAGAACGCTGCTTGTCTTCAACTTCAGGCGCTGTCTCGTGAAAATTGTTGTCAAAAATTAAAAATAATTCACATAACTTATGAAAGAATAACCCCATAAAGAATGATAGGGCGTCCAAACATGAATTGGTTGACGTCAATTGGACGAAAATACTATTTGAAATGTATCAGTACAATGGTAAAGCACTTGTCTAGCGAATAAAAGTCGTGAGTTCAAATCTCACCTGAGCTGTGGATTTTTCCCCAATTTAGCCAATAATTTGAGTTATTTGAAATTCATAATTGACCACACGGATTGGTATTACCGAAAATTTGCACTTTGAGTGAATACTTTCGCATTATTTCCTGTCGCACACTGTAATAACAATTTTTTTTATTTAGATCTAAATTTTTCGTCATCTAAAATCGATTTAAACAGGTTTTGGAAGGCATTTTTTTTTAATTTTTGTTTTTGATACTTTTTTTCTTTTTATAGCTGAACTTCTCTACACGTTTATTTTTTTTTCTGAAAGTCTATTTGGGATACCGATTTTTTATTTCGTCTCAAATTTTAAGAATTTATGATATTTCTAAAAAAATTATTGTAAATTTTGTTCCATGTAAATTTGTACTTTCTGCGTAATTTTAAGGAAAATAATATTAGAGTGTTTTCAACTCCCTTAAATTCTTTAACTCCAATTTAAAATTTTAAAAAATTGTTGAAATACCCTTTCAAAACAAAAAAAAAACGACCCGATCTTTTAAAAATTTTATTTTATAGTTTATGCATAATTTACAATAAAAAGGTATGGGACCCCGTTTGCTAAACAGTACAACACTACATATCATTTCCTAATATATTTGAAGCCATTTTCGTGGTGTTTTATGTGTTGTCCGTTGTCTAATGATAGTGATCGTTCAGTCTGCGCTACCTCTGGTTGAAGACGGTTTAGTATCTTTCTTCCAATACTGAGAAATTTTTATTCCGCCCTTCTGAATGTAATGAAACCGGCTGTTTAAGTTTTTGAATATTATTGCGCCACCGTAAGCATAATTTAGTATTTACATTTTGTTTACATGAAAAATCTCATTTATGCAATGGCAAAAAAAAGTTAAACAATTTGCATAGTTTTTTTGAATTTAGTTCGCCCTTATTAAAACACAAAAAGTTTACTTTTTTAGTTATTCCTTAACGTAATTATTAAAAAAATCATCAAAAATTCCTTGGGAATTCCTTCAGTTTTTCTTTTGGAAATTTCCTCAAAGATTCTACAGAAGTACTGAGTCATCCTGAATTTTTTTTTCAGGAATTGCTTTCGAAACTAGATGCTTCCATAGATTTAATACTGATGGTTTTCAGAAAATCTTCCGAAAGATTATTCAAAAAAATTTTCCAGAAATTTCGCGAGGAATTGCTTCACAGATTCTTAAAAAAAACCTTCGAAAAATTCCTTCATAGATTTCTCTAGAAATTTCACAAAAATCTCATAACTTCTTCAATGATATTTTTTCACAAATTCTTTCATTAATGTTTGCAGATATTAGACCACATATGAATTAAAAAAAATCTGAAATTTCGTTTTGAATTCGAGTTTCTTCAGAAATTCTTTTGTTTTTTTTTTTCAAAAAATGTTCCACAGTCTTTTTTAGAAATGCCAATATGGATTTTTCCGGAAAAAATCTTCCAAAGATTCATTTGATAATTTTCATTTGGGATTGCTTTTGAATTCCCTCACATATTCTCTAAAAAAGAAATTTCAAACTGATATTTTTTAGAAAATTTTGTTTGCATGGATTGCTTCAACTTCTTCAGAGTTTTGTCTTTTTTTCAAATAGTTATTTATGCAACAAGTTGCAAAAAGATAATTTCTCCAGCATGAGTCGTACATTACGACGAGTGATCAAAAAATAGATTTTTGCAACGAGTTGCATACACAACTTTTCGTAATTACGAAAAATTAGGTTTAAATAGGTGTTTCTTTCTAGGTTACATGCTTTATGCAGAATGAGGTACGACTGAGTATCATAGTCAATCAACCTAACATGCAGTTCATCCTGATATTTACTACACACACGAAAATAAATAAAATGGATGTTGGAAAATATGCCAAAAAGTGCTACTTTACAGCACAAGTGTAGAAAAGTTGTACTTTTCGGCATTTTCGTGTTAATGAAAAAAATAAGCCGTTTTAACGCTTTTTGCTCTATGAAAAGTTGACATTTTCACAACGTAATGGCAAAAAAATCCTTTATATCTTTCTGAAATTTCTTGGCGTCCCCATTTAATAAAAGGTAGCTTTAATGGATTTCTTCATCAATTCTTTTAGAGTAAGAGTTTTCTCGAGATTTAATTTGCATGACTTTCTCTCATTTAGATCGCCCTTATTGAAACTCAAAAAACTTTACGCAAATCCTTAGAAATTCGTCTGGGAGTTCGCAGGAAGAAAAATAAAAAAAAAACTTTAGGAATTAGCTTCGGTATTAACTTCGGAAATTTCCGCAAGGATCTCTACAGAAGTACCTACCGGACTTCCATCGCAGATTTTTTTTTAATTTTTCAACATTCATTCTGAAACATTTTTAGGAATTGCTTTAGAAATTAGTTACTTTCATATGTTATATTCCGGTGCTTTTCAAATAAATCATCAAAAAATTCAGATTTGGAAATTATTTCGAGAATTTTTACAGAAATTCACCGAGATTTTTTTCTCAAGGGTTCTTTTAAGAGTTTTTTTATCTTTATTATCGAGACTATCAGCCCGAAGCTGGTTCGTCTCCGAAAGAAATTTTAAGAGTTATTTTAAAGATTCTTTCGAAAACCTTCCTCGAGGAATGCTTAAGAAATTCCTTATTTTTCCAGAAATTTCACCAAAATTTCAATATTTTTTCCTAGAGATTCCTCCAGCAATGCTTTCAGAAACAAAGAGCAGGTATTCCTTTACAAATATGGGCAAATATAAATTCAGAAATTTCTTAAGAGATTTCTCTTTAACATCAATTAGAGTTTTATCAGAAAATGTTCCAAAGCCTCTTTCATAAATTCCTCCATATTTTTTTTGGAAAAAAAAACTCCCAGAGATTCATCTAGAAATTTTCTTCAGAGATTTCTTTCGAATTTAATCTTTGGATTCCTTTAGAAATTCTCTAGCGAAGAAATTTCAATCATAGATTTCCACAAAATTTTGCATTGATTCCTTTAGAAAATTAACCAACAATTGCCTCAGAAATTTCGCGGAATACTGAACTGATTCAATAAAAGTGACCTTCAATGGATTTCGCTACAGATTCCTTTAGAGAAAGTGTTTCATGAAGTTTCCTAGAGATTTCATAAATTCGCCTAAAGAATGCTTCAGAAACTTTCACTACGTATTCGATTACAAAATCTTCCAGAGTTTTTTTTTTTAAGAATTTCGCCCAGGAATTCTGTCAAATCTTTCAGCAACCCCTCAAAAATTCCTCAAAGGGATTTTTTTTATTTGGAAATTTTTCCTGAGATTTCTCCTGAAATTTATCTTAAAGTTCTTTTTTAGAAGTTTTTTGAGTGGTGATTTTACAAAATCTTCTAGGGAATGGCGCCCCTTGGGCGGTGGCTTCTACTTTCGTCTGTTTTCCGCTATAACTCAGTCAAATTTGAACCAATTGACACAATTTTTGGAATGCGGTGAGATAGGTATAGTATCTACCCATGTACAACATTTCAAGTCAACTGGATCAAAATTGACTGAGTTATAGTGGGAAATAGACGAGTATAGAAGCCACCGCCCAAGTGGCGCGATACCCAATGAGATGTTTCAAAATTTCTTCCAAGATTTTTTTCAGAAATTCTTTTATCCGATTTTTTTCAAGATTAATCAGTACTTTTCCACAGATTCGCTATAAAATTTTCCATAGTTTTCTTCACTCCTCTAAGGATATCTGTAGAAAAATCTCTAGGGATTGCCTCGAGCGCTTTTTTTGAAATATTTTCCAGGAATTTTTCAAGAATATTTTCCTGGGGTTTCTTCATAAATTCCTCTTACAATTCCTCAAGAACTTCTTCAAGGGATTTCTACGTTAAATTTATCATAGATTCTTTAGAAATGCCTTCAGTGATTTCCTGAGAAAATCCATCATGGGTTCTGTCACAAACTTTAATGGGTATTCTCTTAGAATTTTATCTGAAAATCTGAAAATAAGAATTGTTTCCCAAAATTTCCTCCAGAAATTCAGCCCGGCATTGCTCGAGATAATTCATCAGGTATTCATTAATACTACAGAAGTTGCGTTTTTGTATTTTGTACAACATGGTGGTGGTGAATAACCAAAGAACTTCATGAGATTCTTAAAAAAATCCTCCAGAGATTTCTTCAGATTTTATTTTTATTCATATATGTTTCTTTCAGAGAATCTTCTAAGGATTCTTTCAGAAATTCCTTCATAAGGTCTTCCAGGAATTCCTTCAATAATTTCGCTAGGGAATTCTTCCAAGAATCTTTGGACTTGGCATGACTTGGTTCCAGTAGACATTTTGTTTTGTCCTCAAAGTATTTTCTGATAAATACCCTCAAAATTTCCTCCATGAATATATCTTGGAATTTATCCAAGGATTGTTTCAAGTGTTCATCCAGGCTTTTCTCCACAAATGTTTTACTAGTAATTTTTATGTGAATTCTTTTAGAAATTTGTCTTGTTTTTTTTTTAGGAATATTCACATTTGTTTCTCCAGAAATTCCTCCAGGCATTAACACAGAAAAATGTCCAGGAATTTTCTCTGGAATTCTTCTAACAATATCTCCAAAAATACTTTAGGGGTTTCTCAAGGATGTTTCCCCAAGAACTTTTTCAACATATCCATCTTCGATTTCTTCGAGAATTTAACTCATATTTCTTCAAGTTTCTTTCAGTGATTCTTACAATAATATTTCTTAATAATGTTGTGTCTGATACTGAAATAATTTCCTTGGGGGCGTACCAGTATAAGGGCGCCAAAGTTTGGAAATCTTGAGTTATCAACTCTGCAGATGGTTTTGGAATGACATATTGACGAAACTGTCAAAACGCTTAGATTAAATTAGATAGAATATGATGCTAAGGATAGTTCACATTCCGGGCACTATCAACGTTCAGTGTCCAATTGCATTGAAAATGCAATACATACCTATGAGAGACAGAGAGAGAAAACCCACATTGCGAGAGAACCGATTTTTAGGTCAAGTATCTTCAAATGGTGCAACAATTTATTATTATATTAATTTAATCTAAAACCTTGTGCGTGTTTGTGTTTGTGTGTGCGAATCGCGCGTAAACTGGGTGCGATTTAAATTTAAACTTGTTTGCGCACCAACTGACCAAATCGAGGTCCGCCCGAGCAGCTTGACGGCATTGTGGGGTTGTGGGGTTGTGGGGTTGTATGAGGGGGTGCGTACAAAAGTGTAGTTGCACCATATGCATTGAGCGTGCGAATGAGTTTAAATTGCAATTGCACCGACCGGACCGAGTGAGAGTGTGGAGGCCAGCCAACAAATTGCAGCCGGGAGGGTTGAACAAATTGAAGAAAACGCGTAAATACTTTTGATGTCTTAGAACTCAGAAGACGAGAATTTGAATTCGCTCACCGACGCGACCGAAAGAGTCTCTCTCATTGCATTGGGGCGCTTGCTTGCTCGCTCACTGACTCGGAATGGGCACAGTGGTGTGCAAAATAGTTAGTGGCGGCGAAGATGGTTTGTTTGCAAATCGAGTGCAACTATGCAGCTCAAAGCGGTTGCCCTCGTACACTAGACCTACTTAGAATTTGAGCCGAGGTTAGGCCTCTATCGCGGGATCGACTCGCCGCACTTCGGTGGGTTTGTTTTTGCTGTACCTTAATGATACTACTATGAGGTGGTTCTAGGGGCCTGTCTAGCTGATGCGGTAAGCTCACGGCAGCATGATCATGTTAGGGGTGACGGGTTCGATTCCCAGTCGATCCAGGAACTTTTCGTAAAGGTAATTTCCCTGATTTCCTTTGGGCATAGAGAATCTTCGTGTATGCAAAAATGGTCATTGGCAGAAGAATCTTTCAGTTCATACTGTGGAAGTGCTCATTAAACACAAGCTGAAAAGCAGGCTTTGTCCCACCGGGGACGTTACGCCAAGTAGAACAAGAATTGGCAATCTTTAAGTATGTATAAGCTAACTACCGAGTAACTACGCTAACGCTATCAAGACTAACCTAAGATCTAACCCCAGAAATACGTTCAGAATTAAACAATTTCGTGACAGATACGTGTGCAACGTTCACGAAATAGGTCAGCCTACCCTAGCTTTTAAGTGGTTGAATTCTATCACACTATTGTATGCTTCTCTGCAATTGCACAATACCATGAGTACTAGGTACATTTACCTCATCTCCTCTTCCCCACATCCCCCCTGCACTGGCATTGACGATAGATCCCATTTCATCGCCTCTGTAGAAACGCTGCACCACGTCGTTCTCCTAACCCAGTCGCATCGCATCGTCACCGTCGTCGCCGCGCCGCCATCGAGAGTGAGACCGCTGCGCTGTGCTGCTGACATTGACCGGTTTTCCAAACTGACTTTGAGCTACAAACTATTTGCACAGCAGTAGAGCCAGAGCACGGTGCGATGATGTGGGACTGCACTGCTGCTGCTGCTGCAACTGCAACTCGGTCACAGTGACCGTCAAATCGCGTTCCTAGCTTCTATAAACGCGCGATAGAGAAACGCACATAGACGAATAGAGCCCGGTGGCGACGGTGGCGCAAGGAGAAAGATATGACGCGTTGGTGGCGATGATGGCGATGACGGGTTATGGGAGGAAATTGTCTGTCTGTTGAAAATTACCAGCGCCGGGACGGGTGTGGCCCGGAGGCGATGGAGTAACAACGAACGAATAAAGTAATGCTAATGATGGGGATTTCCTTCCAGCTGCGATGTTGGCAGTAGTAAATAGTGTCCGTGTGGGTGGAATGGAAAATCGAGATAATGGCCGATGTTACATAAGCTGGGAAATATGGGTTTTGAGTGTGTCCTACAGCGGCGGAGTGAAGTCGAAATGATAATTAGCAGAAGATGGAGACAACGGTAAAAATTTAAAACCTGTATAAGGCCGATGCAAATATTATTTTTCTTTTATGTCCGAGACCTCTCATCGGGTACGAGGGGGGGGGGGGATAGTTGGTTGTAAACATTTTTTCTATTGAAAATGGAGTCATGGGCAGCCATGTTTTTTTTTCGCCCCTTCAATATTTTGGGATTTTTGAAGGGGGGGGCGGGGTGACATAAAACAAATTGAATATTTGCATCGGCCTAACTTACCATAACAGGTTTCATACTCTTTGGAAAGATCCTCAGCTCCTGGCCGGGCTAAACAGCATTTCAGTAAATACTTATGTATACAACGTTTTCAAGAAATTATTCCAGAGTTATTATCAGGCTTGAAAACATTCGACACTTTTCACTACCTTCGTTTCGTTGCCGCGGTCGGGTGTCAGCTTGCTTTATTTCATTCGAGCGCGACCGCTACCTCTTACACACAACACGAGCGGTAGAACGAAGATCAATAAACAAAAAAGTGGATCAAATCATCGTCATCTGACGCGGTGACATTTGTCTAATTCCAGCTTTTCGCAAGATTTCAGCCAATTTTGATTAAGATTTGTTTAATATTAGTTTATTCGTGTGTGATAAATCGATTACCACACTACATTTATACAAAACAGCTCTCTTTATGGGAAAGACAGGAATAACAAAAACCGAACCATCTCCCGAAGACGCAATCGTGGTCAAGCGCATTCATTCTACATTTTTGTTCCGGACAGTAGTTTGATCGCTTGTGTTGCGAATGTTGGAGACAAAGGCAGCCGAATATCGACAAAAAAGGTGTCAAAGACTGTGATCGCTAACAAGACTGGTTATTATCAATCATTTTGCTATAATGTTTCATGCATTTTTCTATCGATATTGGTCAGGGTTTCCGCCAAGATTTTTTTTAAGTAGTGTTCTCTGAGACTTTTCCAAGAATGCTTTTAGGACATTTCAAGTAAATCTTTCACACATCTCAACAGAATTATGTTTTATTCTTAACCTCTTAGCATACGCGCCAACTTGTGACTTAGTGGGGGGGGGGGGGATGGTCAAAGCCTCTCCAATTTAATGAAATACTATCAAAATCGATGCAGTTTATCCTAATTAGGCATATTTACGAGGAAACTAGATCATTTAGTCAAAAAAGTAGCATTTTGTTCAATTTTGAAGAGCTTAATAATTGTTAAATATTGGTATACCCATATTTGATGATCTGACAACACTGTCAAACATATTTTCTTTTTCATGTTCTTTTATTTACCACTGTCTTAATCAGTCCAAAGGAAATTGCACCTGATTTCGTATGATTTTTATGATTGGATTTGATACAAAAGTATCAAAAGTATGAAAATCAGTTTTTTACAAGATGCAATGCTATATTTGGCAACATCTCTGAAAAAATAATGTTTCAATAGGGTAGTTGTTCCCTTCGTTGCGGTAGTACCTACTGTTGCGGTAGATGCATCTGAGCACTTTTTCGACTGAAGAAATGTTACCAAAAGGCATTTTAATAGATGTAGTATGCTTCAATTATGAGTTTGCACCATTTGGGTGCTTAAGATTTGTCCAAAAACTTACTTGAAAAACATTTCTCTTAATATTTTTGCTGCTGTGTTCACAATAGAACACAATGTTCTTTCAGATAAAAACAAATTAAATGCTCATAGCAACCTCAAAGTGGCAATATTTCGATATTCTGCCGTAGATAAAGGATAGATTTGATTTTTTTTCAATTCAATTAATGTGAAAAGATTGCTTGGGGCGATGCAATTGTGGTTTAATTAAGAACCCAGTGCATAACTCCTCCATGATCGGATCAATCACCCTAGAATAGAATAACAATTAAAATGAGTATATTGATAGATACATATTAAACTTTATCTATCTATTCACACATAGTTGATAAACTGGCAACACTGCCACATTTTTTTATGCGATTTTTTGCTTACCTTGGTCTACATCATTCCAAATTACCTTTAAAATGCATCGAATAATGTTTTCTTAGAGAAATTTGTAAGTTGGACTAATTTGATGCATTAGACAAAAAGTTTTACAAGCTCAAAAACGCTGTATCTCTGGAACGGTCAAAAAGACCTCGGGAAGTTAAGCTTTTTCGACTGGAAAATATCTGATAAACACGATGGAATCATATTTTTTTTAAATAAAAAAATATAATCATTCGACAAAAAATCGATTTTAAATTTTAAAATTGAAAAATAACATGTTTGGCAACACTGTATCGAAAAAATAATATTTTTCCTGGATTTCTTTAACAGTTTCAGTCAAAGCTAGTGTGCATCATTTCTCTGAAGCAATTGGCGAGTAGGAACGAGATAACTTTATACGGACCATTATGAAATTCTGGGAAATGAAAACGCCGACAATTTAGCCAGACAGGGTGCGGCATCAAGCTTTGTAAGCCCTGAACCGTGGAGTTCCTGAGTGTGCTCTTCGGATGAAACTAAAAACTTGGGAAATGTCCACGGTAGAATCTAATTGGAATGCCACAGATACATCCAAGCAAGCAAAAAGGTTCATAAAACCCAGTGCAGAATAAGCCAGGTCCAGACTGAATCTAAATACAAGAGATCTCAGGGTAATTACTGATCTGATGACTGGCCACTGCCCGAGTAAATATCATCCAAGTAAGATTGGAAAAACCCAATCCTCCGAGTGTCGGTTCTGCCAAACGGAAAACGAAACTGCCAAGCATTTACTCTGCAACTACGGAGTGCTGTACTATCACAGATTGGCGATATTTGGTAAAGGGTATCTAGAGCCCTTGGAAATTTGGAGAAGTAATCCCAACAGGGTAATAAACTTTATAAAACGAGTTGTGTCTAGTTGGGATCAGGTGTTACATCAACCATTGTCCATCTCAGTTCAATGGTGACAGGATATTTGACTAGCACCAAATTTAATATGGGTCATACCACAATATTCCTAAATAATGGACGCAGTGGTTAAAAGGCTCTACAGATGCGAGAAAAAAAAAGAAAAAAAAAAGTTTCCTTCAAAAAAGCCGAAGGCCATAAATGTGTATAGTTTCTAAGAACAGTTTCGCTGACATTTTGAAGAAGTGAATGCAGGAGTCCACAGCTGTTACATCCGAGTAATTGTCTTTCGGTTCGTTGGGTCGTATATTCGCGTATTTGAAATTTTTGGGTTTACGCTGATTTTTTTTACGACGGTAATGGTACACAGATAAAAATAATGAGGTTTACACGTCATGTAAACTTTCTTTTAGTCATGTCAACCTACACGTATGATGGTTTACATGATATATCATGTAAATTTGTGTTATATGTCATGCTGAATTACATGACATATAATGGAAGTTTACATGATATTTCATGAGTTTTATATGGCATGTCATGTAAATTTCTGTCAAATTCCACGCTCCAATCATGTATGTCACAGAAATTCACACTATCTTTTCGATCTGTGTACCTCATGAAAAAACCGTGTTATGTCGAAAAAATCCGCGTTATTTCGGAAAACCGTCATAAAAAAACCGTGTTATTGAAAAAAAACGCGGATTTTTTTACGACGGACCGCGTAAAAAAACCGCTTAAAAAGACCGCGTAAAAACGCGTTAAGAAAACCGCGCAAAAAAAAACTTCAGGGTATCCTCCGTTTTACGACCGGAGACACAGTAAGTGGTGTGAACGGATGAGCATCTAAACTTATTGTATACTGATACCGAAGGCAAACATAGAAAAAACAGTTGAATTTTATTATCCGGTGAGTTCATTCCTTGTTATTCTTTTTTTTATATTTGAACATGATAATAAACGGGGATTACAGAAGAAGGCGGTAGCCTAAGAAAGTTGAATAATCTGATTTCCGGGCAAATGTTCGTGAGGTGTCCAGGCTTTTGCCAGGGTTTTCTCTGCTACAAGAAACCATCAGGTAGATTTATTCTGTTCCGGTATGACTCCGCAGCCATAGGTAATGCTTGCGCTCATGGTGGGTACACTATATAATCATCATCATCATCATCGTCACATGTAATAATTTCAAATATATAAATTAAAAAAAAGATAGAAAAACATGGATTTTTGTCGTATTGGCAAAGATGAAGGGTGCTCCCACGGGCCAAAGGGTGATCCGATTGGCACCAAAATTTGTATTTTTTCTCCCTCTATTTAGAACAAAAATTACATCCATTTTTTTTATTTTTAAAGACAGAAAGGTAACATTACTTAAATAGAATCTGATTGTGTTCAGAGAAGTTAGAGTGTTTTAGATTTGGGAAATAAAGAGCGAGTGGAGTTTAGGGGAGTCTAGGGCGTGCTCAGGGGTGAACTATGAGGAGGGGAGAAGGTTGGGACCTTTTGAGGTTTTCTAAAAACTTTCTTGAGCATAAATCATCGAACCTACATGCAAATCTTGTGTGCTTGAAGGATTGAATGAAAGTCATGCTTACACACACAGCCTCATGCAATTGGGGGCTGTCCATTAATTACGTAAGGGATTTTTTGCGATTTTTCGACACCCCCTCCCCCCCTTGTAAGATTTTTTGTATGAGAACCCAAATATTTTTGTATGGCGCGTAAGATTTCTCAAACCCCCCCTCCCTCCATAAACCCTTACGTAATTAATGGACAGCCCCTTGTGTGCTGACAAGTGGTAAGTTCAATGTTTGTTTGAGAACCTCTAAGAGCTCCCTTGAGTGTAGGTCATCGGATCTACAATCGTTAACAGTCTGGAACGGTTTGAATCTCTTCAGAAACCGCCTGAAGCGTTTATGAAACGCTTTAAAGTGCCGCTGAAATCTCACTGAAGCTCACTTGAGAGCTTCCTGAAACGCCCTCGAAAACCCCCTCGAACCCCATTTAGCGCATCTGAGACTCTCAATAATCACTGAAAACGCCCACATAATGCTTCTTAAACCCAACAAAAATCCTCTGAAGTTTCCTGAAATACCTTCGAAATCCTCCTAAAAATCCACTGAATCTTCCTTAAATGTCTTCGAAATCCCCGGATCCCATGTAACGCAACTGAGATCCTTCGGAACTCCCCGAAAGCGCCTCTGAAGCCCCCAGGCAATGCTTCTGACCATCTCCCTCTGCTGAACCTTCCTTGAAAGTCCCGCATGACCCCCTTTAAATCTTAAACTTCATTGCAATCAAATCAAATCCATTTGGGTAAAAATTCTATTAAGGCAGTCCGGACTCATTACCTAAATGGAGGTTTGGGTGTTTTTATTTTTCTACTGACATATTGTAAGGGAGCTATTTTGGACCTCTTTAGGAAGTGGGTGAACAAATTATCGAAAAAAGAAATTGATTGATTGATTTGTCTTTATTTAAGAGACTTTCTGCCCAACGAAAAAAAAGAAAGATTTTACTATAAATCATGGATAATTTCGGTAGGCATTACGTAGGCTCAGCAACATGTTTTCTGTCGAAGAGATTCAAACAGAACTCAAAATATAGGTAGAAAATACGAGAAATTACAATACTCCTGAAAGATCTCTGGCTTCTATTTTGGATCACCTGATTTTATTTATGGCCCACCAAATGCACATATTTTGGCCCATGACAACATGAAGGTATTGTCGCAAAATTTCATGCACAGTTCAATAAACGTGAACATTACAACTTTTTTTTCAGATTTTCGAGGTAGGGGAAGTTATTGCATGGCGCAAGGCACCATGTATAAATTACGGTACAATTTAAGGGAAGTGTGAGAGTGTGATTTTTTCAAGGGTTTTGCTAAATATAAGGGCATTACATACAAATATTGTAACAAATTTGAAGGTAGACAATAATATAATAGTTTTATTGGTACGTATTTTGTCAAACCAACGTTATTAACACATACATAGGATCGCCGAGATGGATAGGTGTTTTTAACTGGTTGAATGAACTCCTGAAACTTCCATTTCGGCGAAAAGTTGTTAGGACGTAAATCGAACCCATAATAATCATATTTTAAGATGATCGTATAACGACCCAGGTCACAAGATACCCCAACGTACCCTATTTATCTGTTTTCAGATTTAGGTTGTCAAGAATATGTGTACCCTTCAGAAAGAACTGAGGAGATAAATCTGACAGGTGATTGAAAATACATTGTAATCTAATATATGTTGAATATATTTTGGCCATGCCTCAAATCTCCATTGTAATACCCCAGACAACCAGGAGTCGCATAAGAAACCATGCTGTACATCGTATAAAGTACTATTTTAAGTCACAATCGTATATATGTACGGCTGACTGACAATTTTTATTGAACTTATTATGATGTATCAGGTAAAGTCCTATAAGAATACAAATCAACTTTTATAAGGTATGAATACATCGTAGTAGATGGTATTTTGATGTTTTATCGCGATGAGCTTCACTTATTCGCTAAAGCGTGCGAGCGGACTCGCAAAGTGTCAAATGAATTTGCATAATTGCGTACTGCGATGCTTATACGACTTCGCTTGGTACTTTTCATATTGTGTCAGTTTACCTCGCATTGGGATTTTGGATGAAATCACATAAAAGTTCAAATAAACTCGTTAAAATGTGTACACAAACTCGCATAAGGTAGAAGCGTTTATGTTGGCATATGCGATTTGATATGTGATAACAGTTACAGAGTTTCTGTTGGGCTGTGGATGCAGTGCCAAAAAGCTACAAGAAAGTGAACAGCCATAATTCTCGCGCTTAGTACCATACGGGCGTATCTGCAATGATCTATTTTTCTTCACCGTTTTTTTCTTTGGATTATTCCGGGAAATACGTTCAATGTTCGGATGATCTTTCGGTTTGTTACGGTAAAGGACAACTAGGGTTAGTATCTAGAACAACAAAAACAACTTAAAATTGATTTTCCGTCCAAGCTATTAAATAAAGAGAAAATCGATGAAGAGAAATCGATCATTGCAGATACGCCCATATGATACTAAGACCGAGAATTATGCCACGCAGAAAAATAACACATATTAGAATCAAATATAAAGACACTTTGTTTCTAAGACGCGAGGTTTATTGAATCAAACAAATATTTCTTTGTTTTCAATATAGGAGAATGGATAATGCCAATATGAGCAAGGTGATTCTGTTTTACCTTCAGATTTTCAAGAGCAGATCTGGCTGTGAACGATAACTCGCTATCAGTACAGCATATTATAGCAGTATTCGTGTTCGATTCTCACTCGCCTTTTTTATTTTGCTTCCACTTCCAAACAAAAATATTTTGTTTTTGAATCTAAGCCCGTGAATATTTGTTTCAAAAAAATAAAGTCTTTGCAAAATTACTTACTTTCAAAGCAATGATGTGATAGATTCAAAGTCAACAAGTATTTGAAACTACAATCAGTGCCGCAGAGGCGTGATTGTTAAATCAATGAAAATAATGCTTTGAAACAAATACCAAATGTATTTGATTCAAAGAAAAAAGCCGTGGTTCAATGGTTTATTTTCTTTGATTCAAAGCACTTTATTTTTGAGTTTAAAATATTTTTTTCTACGTGTGGTTACAAAGTCATCATTCTTTGTTCTGTTGGCCTGTTAATCAACAAAGGGTGGCGTTAGTCAGAGAGGGGCAGTGAAAATTGTGCGGGAAATGGTGTTTCGTCGTTTCTAGCCTGCCAAACACGCACAGCGCAAGTGAACCAAATGCATTCCAACAAACACTGAGGTGAGCTAGAATATCATGATAAAGCTTGTTTCATAAGTAGCGTTTGGTGTTGTGTGCGAAGTGTGGCACGACAATCCAGAGGGCAAGCCCGTGCACGAGGAGGGAGGGGGGGGATTGGGGGGTTGTTTGGGGGCTAAACCCCTCCCATTACCGACGCTTCATGCACTAGGCGCCCTTCGCCTTTTGCTGAAATTGGGAAAAATCCCTCCCTTGGCCCCACTTTTGTGCACGAGCATGCCAGAGGGCATTAGTTCGATATCGATTATATGTGTATAGTAAAATTGTATGAAAAATATCAATATTATTCGGATTTTGTTTGAAGAAATCGACAAAAAAATTAAAAAGGCCTTTAAAATGAAATTGAGCGCTAAATCATGTTTCAATACACTCATATAGGCTAAAACTAACTATGATTTGGCAATTTTTGCCAGGTATTTTCAAATCTGGACCACTGTGGTACGTGCAAATTGGTTGTCTAGGATATATTATCGATTCACCGAGCTTGAGAACAGTTTATTTCAAGTACTAACAAGGCTTTAACTACATTCACGTGGTCTGAATGTTCATTTGTAAACAATAATACCTCTTCGAAATTGACTGCAAATTTATCGTTTTTTAATGATAGTTAGAACATTTCCTTCATTTATTGATAATCAACAGCATATTTAACAGAAAACTAAAATGAATTTTACTACGTAGTTGAATACTTATCGTGTTCCAATGAAAGTTTATTAAGATTTTTTTGGGGATTATATGATAAATGTATAGAAACTCCTTAGGTGGGCCAAAATACCTCCACTACCCTAGTATTACCAACCAGCTACCAGTTTTCAGCTTTGAAATAGGTCCATTTAGCCACGACTGCTTGAACCATTCATCGAGTCCTATCAGTTGATCTTTCAGCACACGCACAGGGCGTCGTGAAATTAGCAATTTCGGCAACTCACACTGTTGCCCATTGGCTACGCTGTCTGGCCCACTACTGGATTACACCGCTCACCAGACTCCAGCTCTGCTACTATTACTGGTAGACATAGCGAGTAGAGACAACAACGCATGATGACCGATGGACGACATGGCCCCCGGGTCTGGCGTGGCGGCTTCGAAAATGCACCCCATTGTACGATTTTCGGCCGTATGATGTAACCTAGGCAGCAGCGGGACGCATGATGTACCTCAACTAAGCGTGGTTGGGCTGCTGACGGAAGACGTATGTCTGGTCAATAAAAGCCCCTGATCTGGCTCAGTCGTTCAAAGGGTTTCTAGGGTTGTGTGTCGATAAGATGGCCTTTCCGCGACAACACCCCCACCCCTGGGTCGATTGTTGTTTGATTAATGGCTGTGCGTGGATGCAGCAGCCTCTAAGCCACCAAAAAACTGCGAATCGATTTGGGCCCTCCGACTGACTAATGGTGTGACGATGCGAAGACAACGACGACGACGACATGTTTGGACTCCAGCCGAGCCAGTAATTAACAGAAATGTCTTTTCGGGGAACGCTAATGGAAATCGTTTCCGCGTGCCCGACAGTCACTCTGTGTGACATAACGGCGGCGCTATTTGCATAACATTGGATATTGTCTCCCAAACACGCAGTCACCATGGATGGATGGATTTCCTTCTTCGCGTGAATTTGTAGAAGTCGATCGGATCGGAAGAAAGTAACGGCTTCTTCGCTGTTTTCCAAACAACCCGACTTGACTCGACTCGACTTGGGTAATCCGTTTCACCTTGGCTCTATTTACTCACTCTTCTGACTCAGTCCGGTTCCGGTAGTCCGACATCGCCGCCGAAGTTTATGTTTAGCGTGAAAAATGAAACTTTTCGTTTGTAGCTTTGCTTTCTCAACCAACAACATAGAAGCAGAAGCGCAAAAACCGGCAAATTCAAGCACATTTTACCGAATGCTTTCACTTCCTAAGAATATCGTTCTGGTCGGACGGTTGCTCGAAATGCTTTTTGTTTTCCCTCCCTTGCGAAAGACAAACATCCACTTCAGCGTGAATAATATCTGTAGCTACTTTCTTAACCTGACTGCGGCTTATGAGTGGCTTGCACAGCTCCTGGCTGAAACGAAACGGAAACTTTTTTGCTGCCGGTTTTCTTGTTTGTTGGTTCTGTGAGCGGCGGACAACAAAAAAAAACTGGTTAAGAAATGTGAGCTTCCCCAGCGCCGGTATGTTCTTAAGCGAAAAGTTGAGCTAATTGTTTACAGTATGGTGAGCGCGATGTTTTGTACACAGAAGTTGAAAGCGGCGTGGTGCACCGTAGCCCACGATGCCAAAGCGATTGAAATGATGACCGAAGGGGTTCTTGTTCCGTGTTTTCTCCTCGTCGTTGGAAAGTGAAAGTTGTGAATTTTTTTGTTAGAAGTTTAGTTTTCCTGTTTAAAGAGAAATTAAAAACTGCTATGATATTTTTATTACCCTACAGAATGTGTTGGTGATTCATTCAAAATAGGAATTATTTATTTCAGAACAAAATATGTTATGATATATCATTATGATAATGGTATGTTTGCGTCAGTTACTGATGGAGCGGATGTTCTTTCATTACTTGCAAGTATTTTTCTGGAAACTTGTTAGGAATTCTTTAGCCAATGCCCACAAATTACTCCAATATTTAACAAACCTTTTATTATAGAATTACTTTCCAAAATTGTATTTTGAACTCCTTCAAAATTTACCCAATTTTTTCTCAGTTTTTTTTGTTGTATTTCTTCCTCTTCTTCTTCTGTATGGCTCTACGTTCCCACTGGGACTTGGCCTGCCTCGCTTCAACTAAGTGTTCTTTGAGCACTTCCATAGTTATTAATTGGAGGGCTTTCTTTGCCAGTCATTGCATGAATTTGTATCTTGTGAGACAAGCACAATGATGTACTATGCCCAGGGAGTCGAGAAAATTTTCCCGACCGGAACGGGAATCGAACCCGCCGTCTCCGTGTTGTTGTATTTATTTTTCTCATAAAATTGGAAAATTTCTCCAGGAGTAAATCCACACCCTGATACCTTGTTGACTACAAAGTAACTTTACTCCAATGCCGAGCGTATAGTAGAGCACCATCTTCGTCGGTCTTGGGCGATGTTCCTCCAGTTTCCCCGAACATGTAGGGATCGTAGATCTTCTTCAACCGCGTGCAGCCAGCGAGTTCGCGGCCGCCCACGAAGTCGCCTACCTCTACCGGGTTCTCTGCTGAATATTGTTTTCACTATTCTTTCTTCCGACATTCGCACTATGTGTCCAGCCCACTGAAGTCTGCCGTATTTTATACGTTTCACAATATTCGCATCTTCGTACACTTGGTACAACTCGTGATTCATGCGTCTGCGCCACACTCCATTTTCTTGTTTCCCACCGAGAATTGTCCGCAGCACTTTGCGCTCAAAAACTCCAAAAGCTTTTCGATCTACCTCCTTTAACGTCCACGCTTCGTGACCGTAGAGGGCAACCGGAAGAATCAGCGTCTTATACAGAGCGAATTTTGTTTGCGTTTGCAAGTTACGGGACCTAAGCTGGTTACGCAATCCGTAAAAGGCCCTATTCGCAGCTGCAATACGCCTTTTCACTTCACGGGAAACGTCATTGTCACATGTCACAAGTGTTCCAAGATAAACAAATTCTTCAACAACTTCAAACACTTCCCCATCAATCACTACCTCAGCACTAACACCACTAGGCCTGCTTTTGTCTCTACCCGCTATCATGTACTTCGTCTTGGTAGAGTTAATCGTCAAGCCTATCCTCGCTGTCTCTCTCTTCAGAGGAGCATAAGCTTCCTCCACTGCCCTACGATCGATGCCGATGAGATCAATATCGTCCGCAAAACCGAGGAGCATGTGCGACCGTGTGATGATAGAGCCATTCCTCTGCACGCCTGACCTCCTAATCGCTCCTTCGAGTGCAATGTTGAACAATAAATTAAAAAGAGCATCCTCCTGCTTCAATCCATCCAAGGTCACAAACGACGTAGACACTTCGTCCGCGATCCGAATACTTGATTTTGATCCATCCAGCGTAGCGCGTATCAGCCTTATTAGTTTCGCCGGAAAACCATGTTCTGACATTATCTGCCAAAGCTCATTTCTTTTCACTGAATCGAACGCTGCTTTAAAATCAATGAACAGATGGTGAGTCTGCAAGTTATATTCCCGAAATTTATCTAGGATCATCCGCAGGGTAAACATTTGATCCGTCGTTGATCGGCCCTCACGAAAACCAGGCTGGTATTCGCCGACGAAGGACTCCTCAAGAGGTCGCAGTCTGTTGAACAGAACACGCGACAGTATCTTATACGCCGAATTTAAAAGGGTAATCCCTCTGTAATTGGCACACTCCAGTCTGTGCCCTTTCTTGTAGATTGGGCATATGAGGCCATCCAACCAACTGGTGGGCAATTCTTCATCCTCCCAAATCTTTATAATAATCTGATAGATTGATTGATGTAGCTGCTCGCTTCCGTGCTTAAGAAGTTCGACCGGGATCTCGTCCTTCCCAGCAGCCTTGCTGTTTTTCAGCTCCTTAAGGGCCTTTTTAACCTCATCCAGTGTTGGTGGTTCCACTGCTTGACTGTCATTAATTATGTTAATCCTGTTCCTGGGTGCTCCTTCGCTGCTACCATTCAACAAATCTTCGAAGTGCTCCTTCCACCTGGCTGCCACCATTGTTTTGTCTGTCAGCAAATTTCCTTCCCGGTCATTGCACATGGCGGGCACTGGCGCAGTCTTGTGCCGAGCGCCATTGACAGTTGCATAAAATCTCCGCATACCGTTCCTGTCCACACTTTCCTGCGCTTCAGCAATAACACTCTCTTCGTGTTGCCGTTTTTTCCTGCGGTGAATTCGTTTCTCTTCTGTTCTTGCAACCCTGTACCGCTCTCTGTTCTGCCGGGTACCGGCCACTAGCATACGACTTCTGGCGGCATTCTTTTCGTTCGTCGCTCGTTGGCAGTCCGCGTCAAACCAACCATTACGTTGGCGTCGCTGAGCGGTACCAATCACCTCTTGCGCTGTTGTTGTCACTGCTTCGTGGATACTTCCCCATAAGCTGTTGACATCTCCAGATCCGTTGGCCTCTCTTATCCTCTCGTCTAGCTTCTGATGGTACTGTGCAGCAACCCCTTCGGCTGACAAGCGCTGGATATTGAAACGCATCGTCCTGTTGTTTCTTGAACTCGTGACGCTGGATAATCGCGCCCGAATTTTAGCGGCTACAAGATAATGATCCGAGTCGATGTTCGGGCCTCTGTAGGACCTCACATCTATGACGCCCGAGAAATGTCGCCCGTCGACCAGCACGTGGTCTATCTGGGAGCAAGTGTCACCATTCGGGTGTCGCCAGGTATGTTTTCGGATATTCTTACGTGCGAAGTAGGTACTGCTGATTGCCATCCCTCTAGCAGCAGCGAATGTCACAAGGCGCAGACCATTATCGTTGGTAACAAAATGAAGGCTTTCCGTTCCAACACACTTAAAACAGAATGCCGAGATCGGCTGTGCAAATCTCGGTTGAAGTTCATCTGCTGAAATCTCAGTTAAACGCTTGACGTTTACTGTTTATTGCCAGCAGTACCCATGGGTGAATAAACTTTACTTTTTGCTGATATCTCAGGTAAAATGCGATTGCCGAGCGCTCGGCTGTGCGAATCTCGGCAAAAGAATGGAAATTAGCCGAGCTCAACTGAGTGTGAATGACAGGCCGAAAGAAACTTTCTCTGCCGATCTGCGCATTTGCATCTCCGATGACTATTTTGACATCTTGTTTTGGGCACTCTCGGTAGGCCTTATCAAGGCTCTCATAGAACTCATCCTTCATGTCATCGGGTTTGTCGTTCGTTGGCGCATGGATGCTGATCAGGCTGTAGTTGAAGAATTTGCCCTTCATCCTCAACACACAGATTCGGTCGCTTATCGGCTTCCACCGAATAACTCGCTTCATCTGCTTCCCGATCACTATAAAGCCAACTCCGCGTTCTGCCTTATCGCCGCCGCTGTAGTAGATGTGGTACTTGAATGAAGTGTTGGCGATGGGATCCACCGCTCGGAATTCGCGTTCTCCAGTTTTGGGCCAGCGTATCTCCTTGATAGCGGCCACATTAACGCCGACATTCTGCAGTTCACGAGCCAGGAGCCCAACACGTGCGGGTTCATTCAAAGTTCTCACGTTCCAAGATCCGACTTTCCAATCGTTGTCCTTTATTCGTTGCCGGGTCTGTTGCCGTTGAATCGATCCGTTTACTCTACTATTGCTTTTCTGGGTGTTTGAAGGTTTTCAGCAGGCTACCTTACCGGGGCCGCGCTGCCTACATTGCGTTGAAAGGGCTGCCTTCTTAGGTATAGCTGACGCAATACAGCATTTCATACTCAGCCGCTGGATGCCAGAACAGACGCTGTTTGAGCCGCACCTCCTTGGTGAACAGACGCTCGGGACGTACCTCCTCAATCTAGCTGAAGTCAGAAGGACAACAGTGCCCAGGCTGCACTACCAGCTAAGCACACAACTCTTAGCTGGCGGTCTTTGTCATCGTTTGACCCGTGGAAGCATGAGGTAGGAACTTGTGAGGACCAGAGCTATGTTGGACGCTCTCCTTATCGACTCACCGTTTTGCAGCCCGAGTCCATCCACAACAGATCAATAAATTCAAGTCAATGGTTGCAGTAGTACTATATCCCCAACGTGATCCATCTAATGATACTAGAGGAAATGTCTTGGCAATTCCATACATCTTTTTTTGAAGTATTTGAATGGTGAAGGAAAAATATTGTTCTTGAACTATTAAATACCGCCATTACACATGCTTTACAAATGGTTAATGTCTACTAAACATAAAACTTTAGGATAACCCAGATAGCACTCCCATTGAAAATTTCTTCGTAAATACCTTAAGTCATTAATTTGCAATGCTTTAGGAAATTTCTTCGTTATTTTGTTAGGACATATTTTTTAAGAATTCCTTGGGAGTTTCCTAAGCAATTTAACGGTAATTTTCCCATTTTAGTATTTTCGAAATTTTGTCGGCAATTTCTTTGGGAAATCCTTGCAGAATATTCTTTTGTGAATACCTTTTGCAATTCTCATCTTTTTTTAGTTCAGTATTTTCGTGAATTATTCCGCGATATTTTTTTTGGGAATTTCTGTAGCATTTTCTTCGAGAATGTCCTCGGCAATTCCTTTGGAACTGGAATTTTGAATTTCTTCGGTAATTTCTTTGAAAATTAATTTTGACATTGGCCTTCAGTTATTTCATTGAAGAGACCTTTAGCAATTCTTAAAGGAATTTCTCTAGCATTGATTTTAAAAACACGTTCGGAAATTACTTTTCAACTCCTCGAACAATTCTTTTCAAAATTCTTTCCGAAATTCCTTCAGCAAATATTTTGGGAGATCCTTCACAAATATCTGTGAATGTATGCGGAAATTTCTTCGGCAAATCCATTGGAATCTATTTCCGATTTTTCTTTAAGAATTCCTTCTGCAAATCGCATTTGTAGAAGGAATTCCTAAAGTAAATTGCAGAGTTTCTTCAGCAATATTTTTGCAAATTTCTTCGGCAACTTCTATGGAAACTTTCTGAGCAATTCCATTGGGAATATCTACTGCAATTTTTCGGAAAATTCTTCGATTCATTGATTGATTGATTGATTTGTCTTTACTTGAGAAACTTTCAGCCCTTGGCTGGTTCGTCTCTGAAAATTCTTTGGATTTTTTCTGTGACAGTTCCTATAAGAATTTCTTTGGATGTCGATACGGCAATTCTATTGTCAATTTTTTTAACTATTCTTTTCGAAGTTTCAATTCCTTTGTGAATTCTTTCCAAAATATGTTTTATCCCCCTTAAACCTTTTTTTTTGATTTTAGACACAATATTATTTTCTGTCGTTTAACCCTTTCAGGACGGTTGGGTCATTTGCACCTCGCTGACGTGTTCTATAGCGGCGAGGTTGGTGAAAAAAGTCATCACGAAGGGGTTTAAATTAAGGACAACCTTCTAAGGTGATGTTTTTTTTTTGATTCGTGATTTTTATATTTTTCAGGAATCCTTTTTGGCATACTGATTTTTGGAGACGAAAACATTTTGAGATTTTATGATGTTTTTTAAAATATTTTTATTTTAATTTTTTTCATGGAAAATTTTATTGTCAGTGTATTTTTAAGAAAAATAAATAAAGCATCCTTATTAAACTCTCTTAAACTATTTAACGATAATATAATGGTTGGGAGAAATATTTCAAACTGTTGTGATTAAATAAAAAAGAAAGAATGATATGTGAAAAGTGACCAAAGCATACAATTTTCAATGATTTTCTAGAGTAAGCAAAAACCCATTTTGAAATATACAGAACAGTCACAAATATATGCCAAAAATATGTTAGTTTTAATTGCCCAGGAAAGAAAAAAAAATATAAAAAACGCTCAAACCATACCCCATCTGAAGTCGAGTTCGGTTTTTAGAGGGTTAAATATTCCTACAGCTATTCCAATTAAATTTTTTTCGGAATTTTCGAAGCAATTACATGAAAAATATCCAAAGGAATTCACATAAAAACTTACGAAGAAATTCCCAATGAATATTGCGAAGGCATTGTGGAAGAATTCATCACATAGTTGCCTTGGAAATTACAGATACAATTTCTTGTTAAATTATCGAGGAAGCTGCCCATAAAAAAAATCAAATAAAAGGAGTTACCGAACGATTTCTCAGTAACAAAAAGCGGTAGGAATTTATAGAGAAGTTTTTGAAGGAATTCACGAAGCACTAGCTGTTTAAATTTTATAAAAATTAAAAACTCGCAATTCGTTGGAGAGATTAAAAAAAACAAAAGTTATTCAGAAGTAATTTCTATTGATACCTATGTATATATTCAATAAAAGGCAAAAGAATTACATATGAAATCTTAATAAAATTGCCAAAAAAAAAAAACTCTCAGTGGCGCTGTAATAGAAATTCTCAAACAGTTTTGGCATGATTTACAAAGAAATAACTGGAAATGTTTTCGAAAAAAAAATGCCGTTAAATTTTCCATGTTTTTGTGAATTTTAATTTATTCCCAGTGCTGCATGCAGAAATTTCTAAAGAAATAAATTTTTAGAGAAAATGAATGCAATTAAACTACCGAAGAAATTCCCATTTATTTTCCAAAGAAATTCTCAAATTAATCGAGAGACGAACCAGCCAAGGGCTGAAAGTCTCTCTAATAAAGACAAATCAATCAATCAATCAAATTAATCGCTGAAGCAGTTACCCTTGAAATTCCAGAAGAATATCCCGAACATTTTTCGTAATGAAAAATTAAATAGAGCATTTATGGGGTTCTATTATTGTTTTTTCGTAATATGGACCTAACTTGGGCCATGAATTGTTCCACATTCTTTTAGTTTTTAACAGGTTTAATCCAGGATTTTTTTCAGGACTTTCTCTAAGATTGTTTACAAGCATTCACACAGAAATTTCTTGAAAGATAGCTCCAGGAATTTCTAAAACGATTCTTCTAAGAATTTTAGCAGAGATTTCCACTGGAAATCTTTGGAGAATTTGGTTTTAAGTTCCTTGTGGAATTTCTCATGGAAATCCTTGAGGGGTGCCTCCAGGACTTCCTTCATAAACTGCTACTAGGATTTCCCCAGGAATTCCTTCAAGGTTTTCCTTGTTGGGTTTCTTCTGGAACTTCTTGAGGTATTTCTTCTTCAGCGATTTTTCCTGAAACTCTTCAAGGATGCCTGCTGGAATTCCTTCAGGAATTTCTCCTAGAGCTCTAAGTGTAATTCTCCCACAATTCCTAGGAATTTCTTCATGAGCCCCTTGGGGGATTCCTCCAGGAACTTCTTCGGTTACTTCTCCAGGGATTCTTCGCGGATTTCTGCAAGATTTTTTTCTTGAACTCCTCCAAAAAATTTCTGGAAGTTTTCCAAAAACTTTCCTGGAAATCTGTAAGGAATTTCTAGGAGAGTTTTCAGGAATTTCTTCTGATACTTCTTCAGCGAACTCTCCAGGAACTCCTTCAGGGACTCCTCCAGGAAGTCTTTGAGAGATTTCCAGGGACGTCTCTAGGTACTCTTCTGGGATTAATACAGACATTTCTCCAAGAATTTTTCAAGGGATTTTTCCTGGAATTCCTTGACGGATTTCTTCAAAACCTCTTTCAGTGATTTCTCCAGCGATTCTTCGGCGATCCCTCTAGGAATTCCGTTTTGAATTCATCCAGGAATTTATTCACGGATTTTGCTAGAAACTTTCGAGTGACTCGCTCTGGAATCGTTGCAGATTGTTAGAGTTTAGATCATTTTCGCCATATAGCTTTCTGTCCGAACCCCCGTTCGGATATGAGCATTGATAGGGTCTCACTCTCATGAGATCATCGTTAATAGACGATCAGTAAAACTCGATCACGATCGCTGCTACCTAGTTTAGTTCCACTTCGCCAACCACAGAAGAAACACGTGAAATAAACCCAGTGAATTTTGTTTAAAATTAAAGAGTTTCGTAAAAATATAATTTTGTTCGAGTTATTCAAAGTCGCGTTGGTGTTTCTGTAAACGGAAACTGAAGATTCCTGCAGCTGTTCCCACATCCCGGTGAGCCTCAACCTGCCCAAACATTTCCTGGTGCCGTGACCAGGATCGAGGTTTCACCATTCCAGTATCTGGTGAGAGTTGCGCCATAGCAGCCATCACGACCTACATGAAGATCTCGTTGTTGAACGAGAAAAACGCCATCGCTACTTCGAAAAGACGCCGCATTGCATAGGCATTGTGTCGAACTCGCCATTGTTCCTGATCAGAGCTGCAGATAATAAAATTTGAAGGCCTATCAATTATAGGCACAAGTTCCGACGAATTCGCCGTTCCCGTGCTAAATTGCGATTTGCTACCGGAGTGTATCCGCCCTTTTTTGGATTCCATTCTCGCTTGGTGGCGGCCGGAAGAAGCCACACGGTGGCGGCCGTTTTTGTGACATCAGCGTATACCGACCGAGTTCCTTGTTCCAGCCACGACACCGTACCATGCATGCCTAGCTGAGGATAATTGCATGCACCCTCAGTAATCAATTACTACCCGTTCAACAGCCCCGTGAATCGCTAGTCAGCCGATCCATACGTGCCTTCCATTGGTTCCGGTGTTCCAGTTCTTGATTATACAAGGCTCAAATAGCCTTGGAAAAGGTTAGTACCTGTCCAAGTTGATCACCCGTTTCCATCCAGGTCTACCTGATCCTTTTGTTTGCCAGGCACTCTCCAACCTTCCCTCCAACACTGAGCAGAGCATCCTACGTCAGCAAGTGTGGACCTACCCAGCACGATGTTGGACGACGGTTCCAGTTCAGTCGCAGCTGATTTACGCCAGCGAGATCAATTAACCACACGAAGGACGACATTACTCGCGCAACTAGAACGCGCACAGCAGTTCATCAACCAATATGACGCCGGGCGGGACGAGCTCGAGGTACCGCTACGGATGGAAAGCCTGGATGTGCTGTGGGCGTCTCTTGAGGAAGTCCAATCCACCCTTGAGGACATGGAGCAAACCGCTGAGGGTAAGACCGCCAACCTTGATATTCGTGCTTCTTTTGAACCGAAGCTTTTTAGAATTAAAGCCAATCTCAAAGCCAAAATGCCTGCGCCAATTCTTCCACAGGCAAATCGCCCTGATCCCCCCTCTCGCGTACCGTCCACCTTGTCTAGTTTGAAGTTGCCTACCATTTCGCTTCCGGAATTCGATGGTGATTACCGTCAGTGGCTGACGTTTCACGACACGTTCCAAGCCCTCATTCACGACAACGACGAGTTGCCCGTGATTCAAAAATTTCACTATTTGCGGGCTGCATTGAAAGGTGAAGCCGCTCAACTGATCGAGTCAATTGCGATCAGTGCTGCAAACTATCCCCTGGCATGGGACTCTTTGGTTAGCCGGTATTCTAACGAATACTTGTTAAAAAAGCGACACCTACAGGACCTGATGGAAGTGCCGCGAATGAAGAAGGAGACTGCGGTGGCGCTACATTCCACCTTGGATGAGTTTCAGCGACACGTCAAGATCCTCAAGCAGCTGGGCGAGCCAACGGATGCGTGGAGTACATTGTTGGAGCATCTACTGTGTTCGAGACTTCACGATGAGACCATCAAGGCGTGGGAGGACCATGCAGCAACTGTCGACGACCAGAGCTACTCCTGATTGGTCGAGTTTTTGGAGAAACGAGTTCGTGTGCTGGAATCGATTTCGGCCAACCATCATGGTAATCAACCAGCACCTGCTTCTCAGCCGAGCGGATCCCATTTCCGCAAACCCTTCATCAAGATGTCGTCCCACTCCGTGACCGAAAATTCGTTTCCTAAATGCCATGCCTGTGACAACCGTCACGCTCTTGTGAGATGTCCTCGCTTCATGGCAATGGCTGTTGCCGAGAAGCTGCGTCTCGTGAATTCCAAGCGTCTTTGTGTGAACTGCTTCCGCCAAGATCACTTCGCCCGTGATTGCTCTTCGAACTACACATGCCGAGTGTGTAGAAAACGCCACCATTCTCTGCTACATCTGGGTTTCGCCAGTGGTTCCAATCAACCCAATCAAGATTCCCCTTCCAACGTACTCAGCGCTAGCACCAGTTCCACGCCACCTTCTAATAGCTCCCAGACCAACGACCAACGCCGAGTCCAGTCCGCTTCGGCAATCACTCAACCCTCCGACGTTCAGAGTAGTAACGTTGCTCGTGATACTGTTCCCACCGTGTTTATGCTGACTGTTGTCCTCAAGATCGTAGATACGTATGGAAAGGAGCACTACGCTCGCGCTCTACTCGACAGTGGTTCCCAACCAAATTTGATGACGGATCGAATGGCACAGCTGCTCCGGTTGAAACGGCAGAAGTTCAACGTACAGGTACAAGGAATAGGAGAGAAACCAGAATACGCTAACGAGTCTGTATCCACCGAAATTCGTTCGCGAAAGGGAGAGTTTGCACGGAACGTCACGTTTTTGATCCTACGCAAGCTGACTTCCAGTCTTCCCAGTTGTTCCGTGCCCGTGGACCATTGGAAACTTCCCAAAGACCTCTTCCTGGCCGATCCGGAGTTCAACCGTTCCAGTGATGTGGATTTGATTTTGGGATCGCAGCATTTCTTCGATTGCTTCCCTACTGCGGCAAGAATTCAGCTGTCGGACAGTCTTCCGATACTTGTTGACAGCGAATTTGGGTGGATCGTCGCAGGCGGTGCTCACCTTGTTCCTTCGTCAATGGATTCCGTGTGCTGCAAAACTGTTACGGTTTCCGTGGACCCCCTCGAAAAATGTATGGAGAAGTTTTGGAGCATTGAGGAGCTGCCCATCAGGTCTGCCTTTTCCGTGGAGGAGAAGGCATGTGAGGACTACTACGTGTCAACAGTTTCGCGAACCCAAGAAGGACGATATGTGGTGCGCTACCCAAAGCGCGAAAACTTCAGCAACATGATCGGCGAATCCAAATCCACGGCTCTCCGGCGATTTTCCATGCTGGAGGGACGCTTTTCCAAAAATCCAGGATTGCAGGAAAGCTACGAAAGTTTCATGGTGGAGTACTTATCCATGGGACACATGCGCCAAGTACAGGAAGGGAACAACGATGTGCTAGCTTATTACCTGCCTCACCATCCTGTTATAAAAGAAGCAAGCACAACCACAAAAACACGTGTCGTTTTCGATGGCTCCAGCAAAACTTCCACCGGCCATTCTTTAAACGAAGCACTGTGTGTGGGTCCGGTTGTGCAGGACGATCTGCTGACTTTGGTGATCCGCTTCCGAAAATTTCCAGTGGCTGTTGTAGCGGACATCGCCAAAATGTACCGCCAGGTGCTAATCCACCCCGAAGATGCACCACTCCAAAGAATTGTCTGGGGATCCAATCCTTCGCAACCTCCAGCTACTTTTGAGCTGCAGACGGTCACCTATGGCCTCGCTCCGTCATCCTTCCTGGCCACCCGCACACTGCAGCAGCTTGCAGAAGACGAAGGTCATGCTTATCCTCTCGGCAAGCCGGCCCTCAAAAAATCCTTCTATGTCGACGACTTTATAGGAGGTGCCGATTCCGTTCCTGAAGCCATCCAATTGCGTGTGGAGCTGACAGATCTTCTTGCGAAAGGTGGATTTCCGATCCGTAAATGGACGTCCAACAAACTAGAGGTACTACAAGGTCTGGATGCTGACTCCATTGGCACGCAGTCTAGCGTGCGATTCGACCCGGATGAAACCGTGAAGACGTTGGGCATCTGCTGGGAACCTGAGCGAGATCAATTCCGGTTCAACTACCACGTGAGCCAAACCATCCTGAGAGCAACGAAGAGATCCATCCTATCCGCCATTTCTCAGCTATTTGACCCGTTAGGGTTGGTAGCACCGATTGTTGTACGGGGAAAAATGCTGATGCAGGAGTTGTGGCTGATAGCCTGCTCCTGGGACGACGAAGTCTCTGACATCGTGAAGCAGAAATGGGAGACATTCTACCATCAACTTCCGAAACTGTCAGAATTTCGAATTCAGCGCTACGCATTCCAAGCTAATTCCGTGGTACAACTCCACACGTTCGCGGATGCATCGGAAGCTGCTTACGGAGCTTGTATCTATGCACGCTCTGTAGACCCCGAAGGACGAGTTACAATCCAGCTTTTGGCCGCGAAAACTCGCGTGGCGCCCCTCAAAAGGTTGTCTCTACCCAGGCTCGAACTGTGTGCAGCAGTTGTCGCCGCTCAACTACATGGACGAGTCAACGAAGCGTTGGACATGAATATTGCTAGCTCATTCTTCTGGTCCGATTCCACAGTGACGCTCCAGTGGCTGAAATCCCCTCCAAACACGTGGAAGACCTTCGTAGCAAACAGAGTGTCCGAGATTCAGACAATCACCCACGGCGCTCGATGGAACCATGTGGCAGGATCGCAGAACCCCGCTGATTTGCTGTCTCGTGGAATGAGCGTTGAAGATTTCCTCCAGAGTACGCTTTGGAAAATTGGACCAGATTGGCTGTCCCGTTCCGAAGAAGATTGGCCGATTCCTAACCAGTTCGATTCATCCGAGACCGATAGTGAACGCCGACCAATGATTTCCGCTGTAGCTCGAGCCGAACCGAAGCACAACCCGCTGTTCTCCCGGTACTCGCAGTTCTCCCGCTTGACCCGTGTAGTAGCCTACTGCATGAAATTTGCTGAAAATGCCCGCTCGCGATCCAGAACACGTCCTGTCGTATTTGTCGGTCCTCTACCTAGCCTGTCGCTCACCGTTGAACAACTTTCACAAGCCAGAACCAAGCTGATTCTCCTCGCTCAGGCAGACTGCTTCCAAGACGAGATGAAAGACCTTGAGAAAAACCGCCCAGTAAAAAGGCAATCTTCCGTTCGGCTTCTGAATCCTTTCCTAGACAAAAAAGGTGTGTTGAGGGTAGGGGGGCGGCTTAGATTGGCAGAAAGGTCATATGAATCCAAACACCCGGCTTTGATTCCCAGTTTCCATCCCCTTGCTAAACTCATAGCAAACTCCTTCCATACTAAACTAATCCACGGTGGCGGCCGATTAACACTGGCCGCGATGCGCGAAGAATATTGGCCAGTCCATGGAAGGCGATTGGTACGCAGCGTTATTCGCAACTGCATCAAGTGTGCCCGAGCAAATCCCGTCCCGGTCCGTCAGCAGATCGGCCAACTTCCAGCTACCAGAGTCACTCCGAGCAGACCCTTTACTGTGACAGGGGTGGACTACGCTGGACCTGTCTATTTAAAAGCGATACACAAACGAGCATCACCGACCAAAGCGTACATATGTGTTTTTGTATGCTTCACTACCAAAGCAGTTCATTTAGAGCTGGTGAGTGACCTCTCGACACCGGCTTTCCTCACTGCTCTTCGTCGCTTCGTTGCACGCCGTGGCCGTCCCGCTCACTTGCATTCGGACAACGGCAAAAACTTCATCGGGGCAAAAAATGAACTGCAGGCGTTGTATCGCATGTTGGCTGATCAAAAGGAGGTGGAGAAAATCCAGAGATTCTGCGCGGAAGATCAGATCACTTGGCACCTGAACCCACCCAAAGCTCCGCACTTCGGTGGGCTTTGGGAGGCTGCCGTGAAGGTGGCGAAATCACAGCTCTACCGGCAACTCGGAAACTCACGCCTCTCGTTCGAAGATTTGTCAACGGTATTAGCGGAAATAGAGGCAGCCATGAATTCCCGCCCACTTGTACCGATGACAGAGGATCCAGAGGACTACAATGTTATTACGCCTGCTCACTTCCTCATAGGAACAAGCATGCAGTCGGTTCCGGATCCTGACATTAGCAACACCAACGTTACCCGTCTTGCCCATCACCAAAGGCTTCAACATTTGTTCCAGCAATTTTGGCATAACTGGAGAACTGAATACCTTCAAGAACTTCAACGAGACACCACCAAATGCCAACCCAACAGTGAAATCCGCCCTGGCAAGCTAGTTGTGATCGTTGATGAGTTTCAGCATCCCACTCGTTGGCCTCTTGCCCGGATTGAAGCAGTACACCCAGGTGTGGACGGATTAGTGAGAGTAGTTACACTTCGCACCTCTAAGGGAAACTTCAAACGACCGACAACGAAGATTTGCCTACTCCCAACAGAGTCAACATCCATAACAGCTACCCAACAACACAACGTAGGACCAAACCAGTCGACTCAAGACGACCACGATCATCCATTCAACGAATAGGACAGTAGATCAGTTAGAGAATGTTTAGAAGAGGAATTGGAGAATGAAATCAATTGTAGTAGACGTAGATATGTAAGTTGCTTTATCGGATTTTGTTTTGTTTTTGAAATTCGTACATTTCAAAGGTGGCGGCAATGTTAGAGTTTAGATCATTTTCGCCATATAGCTTTCTGTCCGAACCCCCGTTCGGATATGAGCATTGATAGGGTCTCACTCTCATGAGATCATCGTTAATAGACGATCAGTAAAACTCGATCACGATCGCTGCTACCTAGTTTAGTTCCACTTCGCCAACCACAGAAGAAACACGTGAAATAAACCCAGTGAATTTTGTTTCAAATTAAAGAGTTTCGTAAAAATATAATTTCGTTCGAGTTATTCAAAGTCGCGTTGGTGTTTCTGTAAACGGAAACTGAAGATTCCTGCAGTTGTTCCCACATCCCGGTGAACCTCAACCTGCCCAAACACAGATGTTTCTGTAGGAACTTCAACAAGGATTACTTCATGAACTCCTTCAGGAATTTCTTCTCAAATTTCTTCAGGGGTTTCTCCAGGAACTCCTTTAATGAATTTTCCACGAACTCTTCAGGGATTCTTCCTGAAATTCATTTTGAGATTTCTAATTGAATTTTTGAATTTGATTTTTCCTGTTATTCCTTGAGGGCTTTCTTCATAAATTCCTTCGAGAATTCCTCTAGGAACAACTTCGGTGATTTATCGAGAAATTATTTCTGGGATTCTTCAAAATATTTCTTCTCGAATTCCTGTAGGAATTTTTTCAGAGAATTTTTCTTCGAATTCTTTGAGAGATTTCTCCTTTAACGGTTCCTCCAGGAATTCCTTCAGAGATTTTCCCTCAAATATCCCCAGGAATATCTCTATTGACTTATTTATGAATTTCTACAGAAATTCGTTGAGAGACTGCTCCTAGAACTCCTTCAGGGATTCGCCCAGGAATTCCTTAAAGAGTTTTCAAGGAATTTCTTCAGAAATATCTCTGGGAATTCTTAAAAGTATTTCGTCACGTGAATCAAGAAAGTTTTTTTTTTCTGGAATTTCTTTAAGGGATCTTCCCGGAACTCCTTCAGGACAATTCTGCCAGGAGCTGAATTTAGGGATTCATTCAAACATTTCTTCAGACATTCCTCTTGAAGTTCCGATTGGGATTTCTTTTTGAGCTTATTCATAGATTCCTGTAGAAGATCTTAAGTGAGTTTTTCAGGGATTTCTTCAGAAATTCTTCCAGGATTTTCTTACTCATAAAGTTTATCCAGCGATTCCACCTTTCTGTGATTAATCTAGTTTCATCACAATCCATCTGATTTGCAATGTGCAAAAACAAACTCAAACGCATACGGAAACGCCTTCAGCTGCACAGCTCCGTAAATTGCATTGTTTCCAAATTTTCCGGAGCATGTGCATGTGCCAGTACCTCCGCAAATTGCATTTCGTCGTCACTGGGAATCAAAAAAATTGGAACAGTTTAAGTATGAGCTGTAGAAAGACCTGAAGAAATACAAATTAAAGCAAGTCACGATTCTGATCTTTGATGATTTTTAAGGACTAATGACCATTAGTCATGGCTTAATAGCTACAAAAACTTCAAAATATGAAGTCCATATCTCTAGGCTAAGCGGTCCCTCAAGGGCCTAAACTTCTCAAAAACTGATTGGGTCTAAAAGACATTATTTTCTGACGAATAAATTCTAATGAAAACGATGATCTTAGGAGTCATAGGGCCAAAAATTTGCTTAGAATTGCGATATCTCTTAACTTATAAGACATTATTCAACTTATCTAAAGCAATGAACATACAGGGGGTGGTCAAAATGTTTGGGATGGGCAACATTTTTTTCTCTCAAAAAAAAAAAAAGTTCAACATGCTGTAACTTCTCATAGAGTACATTAAAAATTCTCAAATTTTGACTGTTTGTCAACCTATGATATGTGCATCATTGGTACAAATTTGGGCTCGATTGATTAATCTTTCGCAAAGTTAGAACCGTTCGGGAAAAACACTATTTTTTGGACAACCAATTTTAGAACTGTCATTTTTCGAAAACCAGTGAACCGAATCGAATGAAATTTTGAGCGTTTATCAACAAGATCATAATGCTTGAAAATACTTTAAAATATAGGTACATTTTCAAAGTTAAAAAAAGTTGTGATACATTGACACTTTTTGAATCTTTCTCGAAAAAATGTATGTTTTTGCATCAATGTCATTAAAATTTTTAATGAAAATGAAAGCAAATTTTCTCAGGAATCCAAAAAAATATAAAAAAAAGTTGTCCACAAAATTTTCCACCGTTGAGAAAATTCATAAAGAAAAGCTGGAAAAACTATGTCCGAACTCGCGGAAAATTTCGAAAAAAATATTTTTGTCATAAGCTCTGATAGCTGAAATTTTTGGAATGGACTTTTTTTCGTTCCTAAGTTATGGCCAATTTTGTGAAAAATGACCATATAATATAAGCTTACATGGTCATTTATCACAAAATTGGTCATAGCTCAGGAAAGAAAAAAAGTGCATTCCAAAAATTTCAGCGATCAAAGCTTATGAAATCACCTTTTTAAAAATATTTTTTTGAAAATTTTCCACGAATTCGGGCATAGTTTTTCCGGCTTTTCTTTATAAATTTTCTCAACGGTGGAAAATTTTGTGAAAAACTTTTCCCACATCATATTTTATTTGGATTCCTGAGAAAATATGCTTTCATTTTCATTAAAAAAACTTTTTTTGAAAGAGTGTAATCAGTTTCGTATCCTTTAATTCCACCCTATTTTGCTTATCCTTCGACACATACGCGTATTTTGACTACCATTTGTAATCTTCCTCAGTGTCAGTTATCGACTGTGGATAACTGACGCTGAGGAAGATAACAAGTGGTAGTCGAAATACGCGTATATGTCGAAGAATAAGCAAAATAGGGTGTAATTAACAGGTACAAAACTGATCACATTCATTTGAAGAGGGTATTCTGCGTAGAGGTTCGGTACAAGATAAAAAAAAACTTTGTTTCTACGATGCTTCGTTCCTAGTTATGATTTTTAAAAGTAAGTAGTGTCAGGGGGAAACAAAATATTTCCACCTAAGTTTTCCGGAAAAATAGGTGACTCTGAATTATTCTCAATTTTTTTCATTCATTTATCCATGAGCACTGCCTGTGGAAAAAGTTTCATGAAAATCAGAGATCCTTCGGCCCAGTTTGTACGATAATAAAAAAAATGCCCGTAAGATGCTACATTGTGGCCAATAATTAACCTTCAAGTTATGATTATTACTGTTCAGTTTATCCTCGTGCATCGCTTCCAGTTTTGTGCACAGGAAGCTTTTTTGCTGTATCTTATGCGATGTTACTTTCGTGGATAAAATTACAAAAAAAACTGTTATAAACTTTAAATTACAGGTTTTAATTGGTAGTCTGGGAATGTTCATACAGCAATTATTTGCTCTTTTCCTTCAAAATACATACTTGTACAAGCAACTTTAAATTCCTATCACTATCGTTAACTCACATAACGACTTCAACAACATCGATTTTCCCCAATAGCCCCGAAATTATTCCATTTATCGATTGCTGTTTGCTCAACTTAGTTAATGCTGATGTCGTCGCACACCACGTGCCCACCTAGGCCTCGAACGACGAAACACACGGCGCTCGAGCTCGCGGGGTGTTGGACTGGAGAGCATGCTTTGACATAAATACATTTATGAGTTTTTGTCAAATGAGTAAATGACATAACAACCATTCGTCAAACGAAAACCGACCGACCACGTAGACTGTATAGATTGTAGAAGAAAGTGAAAAGCGATCCATTAAAATTTCGACCACCGGCACAAGTGGGTTCGGAATCGGAACGGAACAGGTCGTCAATATTTTCAGGTCACCCCCGCCCGGCTCGTAAAACAATCACGCTTTTGTGTTACTACGGTACGATAATAGTGCGTGAGAGGGGAATAGGTCCGGTGCTGGGAACATACGCTCTCGGCTCGTAGCCGACCTGACTCTATAGCAAAGTAGCTGCTTCATCGATTTTACTGTAGGAGAAAACTATTCGTCAAACTATCACTCGGCGGAAAGCGAGAGTGATATCTCTATTTATGGATCACACTGATAGTATTTTTTTTATGTGTGCCAAACCACACATTTGTATGAGGCTTATTATTAGGTAGACTCTTCTCAAACCACCCACTCCACACGATGAGCATCGCCCGCCACTTCCGCCGGCGTCGTGGGCCTGGGGTGGATGGGGTCAGATGCGCTTTGGATTTTATCTTAGGCGTTAAGAAATCGCGAATAAGCTTTTCTTAGAAGCCAGAACATACGAACTCAATGTTCAGAAGGCCAGCTACAACAGGCACGTTTATCTTTATTTAAGACACTTTACTCCTTTTGTGGTCCATTTGCTGAAAACGAAAGAGTAAGTAAAAAAACAATAAAGTACCACTAAATAAGAACAAGTAAATTTTAAATATTTCGTCGAAATGGAGGACTGTGTTGAAAGAAAAAAGAAGTTAAATATTTTTTTAATTCATTATTGATTGCAGGTAATTGGTTTCAATGACTAAGGTTCACTCTGGCTAGTGGATAGCCAATCGATACAGAGGAAAAGTCAAATAGCAAACCCAAGTAACATTTTGATGGCCATTAATTTTGAAGATGTTTTGACAATTGTCATGAAACCTTTTACCTTTTATTTCGGTTTTATGGTGGTTCTAAAAACCTCTTCTAGTCTATTTGACAAAAAAATGTTACTTGAGAGGGCCACTTCGAGGTAAAAATTTTTGAAAGCAGTAGCTAGTAATTGAGAGATTTCGAAAATTGCAAAAATATTTCTAATTTGATTTTTTTCAACTGCAAAGAAAATACAAATTTCAATATCTGGCACTCGGTTATTACTATCCAATGACACATTGCACACCGATTCCCTTGCAACGCAACCGCGGAGCCCAACTGTTTCCATCAAGCATGCCCTATACCTACTCGCGTTCGCGTTCGTAGGTTGGAAAAGGTTGTCGTTGAGGGTTGACGATGACGATGAGAAGGACACCGACGAACGACGTAATCACCACACAACCTGCTTCTTTTCCCCCATCCATGCTTTCATCCACCCATTCGTCACCCAAAAACGTTCGAAATTGGTGACTCTATCTAAAGAAAGAAAAACCCGCCGCCACCGCATGAGTTGGCCCACTAACCTGCTGGCAGTGACACCGTTTTCACTTTCTTTTGAAATATGCCTACCGCAGAGCGGCGCAAGGTTGGTTTAGGAAGGTGGTGGAAGTGCTCTGCTGCGTACAAGTGCTGTTCAACTATGTATGAGCGAACAATTGAATGAAGATTACGCATTCTGAAAAGTGTTGTAAGAAACTATGACGGACTGAATGATTTAGAAACATAATTTCCAAATTAATTGTATCAATTCTCAGTTAAATGGGATGTTTTGTAATGTTCTCCGAAAAAAATAATGGAAAATGTTAGGAACAAAAATCCAAACTAATAACCCCCAGTTTTAAGAAAATAAATCGTTTGTGACATAAGAAAAATACCTGAAGAAGAAACAGAGGAGCTTTAGCGAGTTGTACCAGTATAAAAATTACCTAACAAATTCAATAAAAAAAAAACAGATTTTTAAATTTCTAGTTGCATGTTTGCTCAACTTGCCGGGTTGAGTTGATTGGTATACGGGACTTGGCCCTCATGGCCTTCGATCAAAAGTCGGTTTTCGAAGCGGTGTTTTGACTGGATATTATATAACTTGAAATTTGATCTGTAAAAACATAAATATTGCGAAGCAAAAACCTCATATTTTAGAAAAAAAATAGAAATTTACATTTTTTCAATATTTTGTAAATAAACTGTTCTAATTAAATAGTTTGTACAGAGAAGTTATGTGTTTTGTTAGATTAATCAACTTTGTAGAAGAACATAATCGTCAAAATTTTAAAATTTTGTCATTATTCTAAAATCAAAATTCTGAGATTTTTCTCAAAATAAGAGTTTTACAATATTTTCAAAAACATTGCATTCAAAAGTGAATTTTAAATAATCAAGAGTGTCAAGTAAAAACTCAAGAGAAACTGTGGTTTAGAAGCTGCGATTTAGAGTTCCGAACTTAAACATTTTGTATGAAAATTGGTCAATGCATACTTTCTTGTGTCCAGTTCTGTGTTTCAAGCAACCAATGTTATTAAATACAGGGTGTTAGGTTCCTGAGTGCAAACTTTTTAAAGGGTGATAGAGGACCATACATGGTGAAAAAAAATGTTCTACGCATATGGTCAAATCTCAACCGTTACGTAGTTATTGAACTCCCCATGTTTTTTACTCTTATTGCCTTAACTGGCTATAACTTTAAAATGGTCAAACTTATCACAGTTTTTTTACCCTTATTCGAAAGATTATTGAATTTTGTATCAAATGGCATCTTTGAACCGATTGGTTTAGTTAAATAACTAAGTTTTGTAGAGCAAAACAGCATTCTCAAATGGTAAGTCTCTTGTTTCGATGATATCTACGCCAACATTTAACCGATTTTGATGAAATTTTTATTGTATTAGCTTGTATCTCACGAGCGCATCCAGGTTTTCTAATGAGCTGAACTGTTTTAGGCGTAAAATTGTTTACAGATTCAAAGTGGTTAAACAGATCGCACGGATCATTATCCTGCCTTAACTCGACAGTTTTTATGGACTTCATATGGAACTAGCTCTAAAGCACTTATGAACGAGATGAACTAGCCAAGGGCTAAACATCTCGTTAATACAGATAAAAAAAAACACTTATGAAACATGAACGCTGTTTGTCTTCAGGGACTTTTTCTGAAAGATTAAGGTTTAGAGAATTGATTGGAAGTGATTGCAGTGACCACGTCATGTAATTATACTGATTTCCCTCCTAGTTCTTCACATATATTTAGCGACAGAGGAGGAAATCTATCAGGGCGTCCATACCCCCTTGAAAGAAAATAGTTACACGACTAGAAAATTATATCAAGTTTGTAACATATTGTGTTATGATGTTATAAAATTGTTCAATATCTTAATGTGTTATAAACTAGATGCAGGATGTTGTTAAAATGACAAAAATGGTAAAAGTACTCTGGTGTAATCAAGAAAATAACTTCAGGTATCAGTAGTTTGGCTCCAAAGACACGTTCTCCTTCATTTGGGAAATTTGTGCCTATTGTGTTATGAACAGATCAAAATTATAACAAAACGTTATATAAATCTTAGCTTCAAAATAGGGTGACGATGGATATTATCGGCAGGTTTGTTCTCTTCGTCATGGGAGGTTGTTGTGGGCCGAATTGTCTGAAGTTGGGGCATATAACTCAGCTTGGTTGGGAAGGATTTGAGGCCAAATCTGAGACCTACAGATTTCAAAAAACCTCCCATGACGAAGAGAACAAAACTGCCGAGAATACGTAAGTTCCCCTAACTAGTTTCTATCATAATTTGATACAACTGTGTAACAATGCTATCTCAATTCCAAAGAATCGAAACTTAAGTATATTACAATGGGTTAAAATCGGATTTTATAACATAATGTGATATAATTGTGTTATAATATTTATGTACACCAAATGTTTCTAACAGAAGTATAACACAATAAGTTATAAATATCAGGATTAGTTAGAAAGATGTTACATTTTTGTAAGAAGCTTCTAGTCGGGTAGATACTTGATAGTTTGGATGAGCATTAATGTATTGCATATAATAATACCCTTAACCCTTCTAGCGGGACCAGTAACCATAGATGATTATGCAACGTCACTCTGTGTAGCGGATATGACGACTGTTACGAGTATAGATCGGAGGTTCAAAACTTGGATGTCCTGCATCACCCTAATACAAATGTTAATGAGTGACTTCCGAGTTTCCAAGAGATTCACGGAGTACAGCAGATTATGGGGCCCATTTAGCCGAGGCGGTAAACGCACGGGTATTCAGCATGACCATGCTGAGGGTGACGGGTTCGATTCCCGGTCGGTCCAGGATCGTTTCGTAAAGGAAATTTCCTTGACTTCCTTGAGCATAGAGCATCTTCGTGCCTGCCACACGATATACACATGCAAAATGGTCATTGGCAGAGGAAGCTCTCAGTTAATAACTGTGGAAGTTCTCATAGAACACTAAGCTGAGAAGCAGGCTTTGTCCCAGTGAGGACGTTACGCCAAGAAGAAGAGAGAGGGGAGAGGAGCAGATTATGGTCACAGTTTGTGGCTAAAATGAACAAAATCTCTCCTGTAGATTTCTAGGGCTGAATTTCCGAACAGTTTGGAGCATCATGGACATCCCAAGATATGATCAACTTTTTCATATCCGTAAAGAAGGCTTTTTAAATTCGTATGAATGTACACCATATCCAAAATCAAGATTTAAAGCTACTGGTGTACTTTGTATTTCTAAACTTTTTGGTTTTCTGGATAGTCTAGGAACCCATTCACTTATATTTTTCCTCAATAGAGGAGTAGATTTGAAATAGCTTTACCGAAGACAGAGTTCACAAAGAGAAAATCATTGGGAGGATTTTTCTTTTTGGGATTAGGGGAACAAAGCCCAAAATGCCAAGATGGGGTAAAATGGCCCAATTTATAAAATCATTCCTGAATGGGACTTGATCATTACTATAGGTGAATGGTGTCAAGTTATGCTTGCATCGAACATTCTTCTAGAAGCTAGGCCACCAAACCTACGAAAAATCTTTTTATTCCCCAATGAAAATTGGCAACTTCCGGTTTTTCGTGCTTGCAATTAAGGTTTTCTGGTGATTTTATTACCTGCCAAGTGTTTCCAACGAGATTGAGGCACACATGGAGACGCATGGTTTTTGATGTCTACGCTTTCCCTGTTAGGGGTCATTCAAATATTACGATCATCGTTTTGCGGGGAGCGGGGTAACACTCCATTTATTGAGTATACGAAAAAACGGGACAGAGGGGGGAAAAGGATTTGGAAATGCCCGAAAACTGATGGACATAATTTTTGAATGTTTTCATGAAGTGGCATCTTACCCCATGGTAAATGGTCTTTTTGCACCACTTCCGTTTTACGAATCAGTTTTTAAAATCGCTAAAAATCGATCAAAATGCAATAGTTTAGTGAATTGTTTTGCTGAAGTATCGAGCAAATATTGTCTAGTTGCTGTTACCACTTTGAAAGCCTAACAAGTGAGGCTAATTATCATTGAAAACGATGAAAGTTTGAAAAATGGCAGGGGATAGACAAAATGATTGCGAAAGCCAAATTTTTCAATTTTCAAAAAATGGTAAACTAGCTGTTAAATGTTGAAAAGTGCATCAAAAATTCTCAATGTTTACTAGTCAACTAGTTATCTATTAATGGTCCAAATTTAGCAAATATCGGGCCACTTTACTTGAAATAAAATAAAAAAAATAGTAAAAGGCATAATTATTCGATAGCCAATTTCGAACTTTGATAACTCCGGATTAAATGAACCAAATGTAATAAAATGAGCGTTTATTACATATATAATGGGCTTCGATTTAACTAAAAACTTAACTGAATAAAATAACATTAAACAAATTTATATCGATTTGATTGTTTTTCTAATGAAGTATCAATTTAGCCTAAACTTTAACCCTCTAATACCAAAATTTTTGATTTTGATCTAAATATCATTTTTCGTCATCTCAAATCGATTTGAACATGTTTTGGAAGATGATACTTTTTAATTCTGGATTTCGTGAATTTCAGTTTTTGATTTTTCTTATTTGTATTTTTGAACATTTCCACACTTTTATATTTTTTCTGGATGCCTATTTGGAGTACGGATTTTTTGAGACGAAAACATTTTGAGATTTTATGATTATTGTTGAAATATTTTTATTTTTATTAAGACGAGCTTGGTGGTCTAGTGGCTATCGCTTCTGATTCATATGCAGAAGGTCCTGGGTTCAATCCCTGGCTCGTCCCTTTCCTCCTACTTTGTATCTTTCTATCTACTTTCTCTCTCACTTTCTCTCTCACTCTCTCTCTCCTACATATATATCTCATGTATATTCATATGTTCGTAGCGATCGCTAGAACCAAAAACGGATTGAAAAAAAACCGTTTCCCTTCCAACTTTCATCACAGCACAGTGTCAATCTATCATATAACGCCTACAAGTTATGCAACCAAGCGTACTGTGCCGCTTCACAGTAATCTTCACACAATCTATCGCTTTACGCCTGGCACTCTTGCACCAATACATGCTCCATGTGCCAAAAATAAACATTTCCCACCAACACACCGACATCCGCATGACCTTGTGCAGGCGCAGAGGATTCAACGGCCTGATGTGGGCAAGCGATTGCAATCATCACTTCCCTCCCCATCCCCATTGACCAGCAACCAGACGCAGCAGGCGCCATTGTCGCCTAGAAATCAAGACCACCAACGCTCACACACTGAAGATGCCTGTTAGTCAGTCCCAAGCAGCTATCTCATTGGTCCTTGTGTGAGTGTAGCTGATCTGGCGATACTGGAGTTGCAACTGCGGGTGGTCAATCAAGCTCAAGCTCCAGCTTATTGTTGAAATATTTTTATTTTTATTTTTTTTCATGGAAACAAATATTTTCCGTGTAATTTTAGAGAATTTTTTTTAGAGTGTATTCGATTCCCTTAAACTATTAAGCTAGGATAGAAGGATTTGGGAAAAATTTAAAATATGTTAATTGTAGCGATTCAAAGCAAAATAAACAATGACTTCTGAAAGGTGACTAACACATCAATTTTTCAATGATTCCTAAAACATGTACACCAAACATTATTTCGAGATATACAAAACAGTCCTGAATATCAGCCAAATATATAAAAAAAAGATTTTCCACAAAACAAAAATTACAAAAATGCTCAAACTATACCCCGTCTAAAGGCGGGATTGGGTATTAGAGGGTTAACATCACTTTAAAATTCAAGATGGTAATTATAGTTTATTTAAATTCCCTCTGAATGTAAATATGTTTTGAAAGGAAGAAATACTCGTTAATAGTTGAAAATAGTTACGGGGTGCACGTAAGAAATAGGACAAATTACTAAAATATATTATTAATGAAATCGCTATAACTGTTGTTCTTATAAACAATTTTAAGTATAGTCAAACGTTTTTCAATGCTAATTATATAAGTCATGAATACTTAAAAAATCAATGCCTTCAGTTCATTGAATATGACAGTTCAAAATTGATTACCGTTTAGTTATACCTATTATTAGAATCTTTCTCATTTCATGTAGAATAACCCGATCTTTTCAAAATTTGAACCATTGACACAGTTGAACTAGTTGAACAATCTATATATATAAAAATGCAGTGGCATACGTGGGACCGCGCATAACTTGCGAACGGGTGGTCCGATTTGGGTGGTCTAAGTTTTGTTCTGTTAGATTTCACCCAAGGAAGGTTTATGAGGCACAAAACATGGGAAAATTGAGAGTTTTTGAAAATCGGGTTTTCATACATTTTGAACGGGGACTTGGGCGCTTGGCTAGGGACTCGAAACGTCAAAAAAACGCAGTAGGCAAGACAAAGTTTGCCGGGTACAGCTAGTTTACAGTAAAAATTTGAGAATTTTTGATACACTTTTCGAAAAATTACGCTAGTTTACGGACCCAAAGGGCTCCACTTTTTTCAGCTTGGTCTAGCTTCTCCTGTTAGACAAATATGGTACCAATCAAATATGCTTTGCAAAAGCAATAACTATTTTTTTATTTGAATTTGAAAATGGAAATGGATTTGAAAATATATCGAGAAAATAAATGATGAAATTGTCCCCCATAAAGTGCTCGAGCTTCTGTCTTAGTTGTAGAGCTCCAAAATTAATTTTGACGCAATTCTAAACTGAAGAATTGATGTAAATTAAAAATCAAACACAAAAGTGACCATTTACAACCTCCGAAGAAAAGATTGGAGCAGAAAAGCTAGATTCTCACTGGAACCCCCCCCCCCCCCAGCAGCGGCAAGCTTACATTCCGTGCTGCCCAGCCAGCAAGCGGAGAAGTATTCAACCAACAACATCCAGCACAAACAACACTCCGTTGCAGCTCAGCGAGAAGAAAAGAAAATAATGCAATTTATTCACTCGGTACGGTTGACCATGACATAAATTGAACATTGTGTGTAATGCCGTTGTTGTTGTTGTTGTTGTTGTTGCTTCTACTTGTTTTTGTTGTGCATCGGTACCGGTGTGGTGGTGGTTGGTAGCACACCGTAGCAGCAGCAGCACTTTTTCATCGACTCCCAACGTGCTTCGTTTAACCACCAACCCACATTCCGAGAGTGTCACAACTTGGCGGCGACCAGTAGTACCTTTGTACCTTCCTACCTACCCAGTGTGTAGTAGAATGAACATCATTTTCCGAAACTGCCACCGCCACTGATGACGGTGAAGCAGCTTTACGGGCGACCACAAAATCACAAGAGTAACTCCAATTTTGGACTGCTTTTGTGTAATGGCAGCGTGTCTGGACCAAAACTGCTCCGGTCTGGTCCATCTGCGCTTGAGTGAGAGGAATGCTAGGTATCTGGTGCAACTCGTAACAAAGTAAATGCATAAATTTTAATATATCCGGCCACTCGGGACTTATAGTGATGGGGTATTCGGCGATTACCTTTTCTGCTGCTACTACTCGGCTTGCATATTCATGTATGTACACACAAGAGATCGGCAGACAAAAGCTGCACCGGCAATGGCAATAATATGGTATGGGGACACATCTAAACACACGAACATTCTACACAACTTAGTCGGAACGGATCCCAAACACGTAGCAATGAGTTGTTAGTAGGTAGTAAGTTTTGAATGGAACCCAGACCCAGGGTAATCGGAAGTACGGTGGCCATGAAATTCCTCGATGTACTCCCAGAGCACATTGGTGTTCTTGCAGCTCCATTAATTGGTTGCATCTTCATTCGCTAATGCTGGTGCTCTGTTCAGATTTGATGACAAATTACAAGAACTTGGAAGAAGCATACCTTTCTGGAGGAAATCATAAGTTTGTAAAATTTTAGTAATAAGGTATGCACACAACAAAATCTAGCCACCGCATTTTGGATAGAAATTTCTCTATTTTCAACGAATCGTGGCAATCTCTGGCGCAAATGAAAGCTTATTGTGTAAGGAATCGAAAAATATTTACTTCGGGATATATTTTTACATTGTGTTTAAAATAGAGTCAAGGGAACAAGAAGTCCTCGAAAAGTTTTTGCACAAACGTGCTGAAAATCTGACAATGTACATTAAAGCGACCGTCCCCGCAGACCTAAGTTAGCTTTCAAGTATTCGGTTCTATACATCATTACAACCTGGAAAGGTTGCAGATCAACTTAAGAGCAAGAAAAAATCGAAGTTTGGCAAGAAATACATAGTTTGGTCAACAATATGAATTTGTGGTTTGAAAAACCGAACTTTTAGAAATACATGTACAGCAAATCATCTTTTTCACTACGGGAAATGTCGGGAAAAATGGCTGGCACCCCTTATTCAAAAGCTTAGATATTGTGTATTGATTTGAATTGATTTTTGTCCCCTGTTTTTGGCGGAGAATGCTTGCGTTTGTATGCAGAAAACTATGTAGAAATTGTACTGCATTTTTCCAAAAAACGTAAAATCTCATACACTTCAAAACTCAACCCAATTGAAAAATACTGAGTAACCGTGAATTGGAACCTTCAAAAAATGTCAAGAACGACAGCTTCCATCGAAAAATAAGATTGATTTTGACACAAAGGTGGTAAAAATTTCTTGGCATGCGGTCGAAGGTACTGTGCAAAACTTTACGGAAGGACTCAAGCTCAAAACTTGAGATGACGGATATAATAAGTCAAATCAGCAATGTCTTGATGTTGATTTTTAGTAAATTAATGCTTTTTTTACGATGAATTGCTTTTGGTTTGAGAACAAGTTGGAATAAATTATTACTGCTTGATTTGCTTTGGCCAGATTTTGCTGTGCGCATACCTTATTAGAAAGATTCACTTTTAACATGATCTGAGATCAATGATCTCACAACGATTGAGGGCAGCTTTTGTTACGTAGGGGGGTTCCTCCGGACCTTTTATCAGCAAACTCGATTTTAGTGCATGAGTTAGCTATAAGCTGTATTTTATTTTTTTAGTGTATTGTTCAGATTAGTTGTTAAACAGTTGACTCACATCTACTAGTCCTGCATATTATTGGTTCGTCCCATGATAACAACTATCGTATCTGTTTATGGATTTCGTATACCTGTATAATTTCGTGTTTTCAGGTAATAGGAATTCTTGGTAATAAATATAAGTACTTACAATAAAGATTTGATAACAAAATAAGCACTAACTGATAAACTTCAGTACAGAGATTTCAATGATGACTCATCAACTATTTGTCATCCTTATTTGATTTCTATCTTATTGATAGTCTTGCCATTTTTGCACCTGCTTATACATGTAGGTACCAACTAGCATTGGGCAAATCTGGCAGAGACATCGATTTTTGTGAATCGACTCTAATCGGATCAGCAGAATCGATTCACCTATTTAATCGAATGCTTTGAATCGATGTTTCCACATAGATTCAATATTATAAAATGTTACAAAACTATGAGAAACTCCCCCAGAATACTTGAAGATACCCCTTCAGAATTCTGAAAGAAGTTCCTTTAGAATTATGAATTTTTTTTTAGGAATGCTGAAAATGATCACACCAGAATCCTGAGCGACATTACCTAGAAAAGAAAGCAAGACTCTTCCAGTATCTTGGTAGGAATTCTCTCTGAATTCCATTGAGGATTTTTCTAGAATCATGAGAGAGATATGAATATGGAATAAACTGTCTCAAAGTCCCGGAAGGAATTCTCCCAGAATCCTGTGATAGATTGGTTCAGAATCCTAAGCAAAGCTCTCCCTTGGGATTCTCCCAAAATGTTCCAGAATCCTCAGAAGGGTTATCCCAGAATCCTGAATAGGGTTATCCCAGAGTCCTAAGATGAATTCTTCAAGAATCTTGAGAGGAATTCCAAGAGCGGTTCTTCCACATTATTGAGATACTTTCATGTAGAAGACTGAGAGAAATTTTCACAAAAAACGATTTTCGGAATTCTAAGATGAATTCTCCAAGAAACTAAAAAGAAATGATCCAGAATCCTGAAAATGGTAGCTTAGAACTCTAAGAAGGATTACTCCAGATTTCTGAGAAAAGTTCCCTTACAATACCTGGCAGAACAGACACCTGAGATATACTCTCTTATCAGTAGGTGGCTCCAGAGGCACGTTCTCCTCCATTTGGGAAATTTGTGCCATCGGAATTTGTGATTTCCCCTAAAATCCTGGGTGGAATATTTTAGAATGCTGAAAGGTATTCCACAGAATTCTACGAGTGATTCCTTCAGAATCATGAGAGGGATCATAAGAGAGGTTCTTTCAGATTCTTGGGAGAAATAATATATCTATTAACCTAAGCGTAATTTTTTCGAAAATCTGATAAGAATTCTCCCTGGAAGATATTACGAAAACTTCTAGAATGGACTTCCCCAGCATCCTGAGAAGGATTCTCTAAGTGGTGTTCCCACATAAAACAGAAAAATTACCGCAACCTCCTGAAAGACATTCCCCCAGAGCGGACCTGGTGTGATGGTTAGAACAATTGACTATCACGCCGAGGACCTGGGATCGAATCCCACTCCCGACAAACTCGCAAAATGTGAGTTCTTCCTTCGGAAGGGAAGTAAATCGTGGGTCCCGAGATGAACTAGCCTAGGGCTACAAATCTCGTTAATACAGATAAAAAAAATCTTTGAAAGGACCCCCCGGAGCCCCTGAAAGGGGTTGTCCCAGAACTCTGAGAGTGATTCCTCTAAAATACTTCAAATAATTACACCTCAAGAGAACCTTCCCACACTGAGGATACTGCAACTCCGAAAATCATACGAATCAACTATGACTTTTTGCAACAAGAATTTCTTGCGCAAATCATAGTTACGAACTATGATTTTGAATTCAAAGCGCCAACTATTATTGTCATACTGTTACTGTATAAATTTCATAACACTCACGTATGAAAACCATACCGATAACGTATAAAAACTGAAACTATGTCGTATAATTATCATACATATTTTTATGGAATATTTTGCACAGATTAAAAAAATCGCAACCTGGAATCGAACCAGGGACGTCAAGGTTGGCGAGTGCGTGCTTTACTCATACACCCATCGACGCTTCGGAAGTTGAAGTGGTAAGAAGCCAATAAAAGTTTTGTTGTTTTTTAGCAATGGTGTTTCATAACACAGTATGAAAAGCATACGAGAACTATGAAATGATGAAAAATATAACAATTACTTATTCATAAGATGTAAACTATGAAAAACATACGAACAGTATCCTCAGTGCGTAATCTTGTCAGGGATTTTCTCTGATTACTAATCATGAAAGGGATTTCTGCGAGCAACTGCTCCAGAATACAGAACACATAATTCTACTGGGATTCCCATAGGAGAAAGATTTCTTGCGAACCCTAAGAGGAATCACAAAATCTAGGCGAGGGATTCCCCAAAATCCAAATTTCTCAAAGGAATTCTGCCCACAATCTCAATAATTAATATTTCTGAACACAATCCTGACGGGAATTTCCCTAGAAAGCCGAAATTTCAGAGAATCTTGGGAAGTATCTTACGCAGAGTCCTGTGTGGGATTCCCCCAGATTCCTGAGAAATATTCCCCCAGAATTCTTAGAGAAATTTCGCCACAATTCTTAGAATGCTGAGTATAGCTCTCCAAGAAGTCTGAGAGAAGTTCTTGAAAATGCTGAGAAAGATTTCCTGAGAATTCTGAATGTGATCCTAAGTGAGGGTTTTCCAGAATCCTCAGTAGAATCACCCCAGATCATCCAGAAATTTCTTAGAATCCTGAAAGAGATTTCACCCTTGGTATAGAACCTTGATAGGGAATACCCCAAAATTCTGAAAAGAATTTTCTTAGAATCCAGAGATTCCGTAGAATTCTGATAAGTACTCCTTAATAATACTGCTGAAAAAAAAAATCCTCCAGGATTTTAAATTTTAAAGGGTGCCCAAAAAACCTGAGATATACAGGTATACCTTTATTTAGAGCAGTGGTGCTCAGGCTGAAGGATACCGCGGGCCAAATTTACAATTCGGGATCGATCGGCGGGCCGCATAGAATATCGATGAACAAAAAAAAACAAAAATAATTATTTTACAACACATTTATTGAAAATCTAAACCGTTCAGAACTTGTGTAAGGGTCAAACTTGCTTCATGTAGTTTTTATTTTTGGTTAAGTGACAAAAATTGACTAATAACTGTGGTTCTACAATATGTTTAGCAGAACTTTAAGTTGCATTTTTGTTCTTGTACCGACTTTTCGAACCCTCTAAGAAAAACAAAACACAATTTAGATTCATAGGCTTGCTTTAGAAAAATGTTTGAGTTTTAAATTGAAATTTAAACAAATAATTAGGAGCCGTCTCTAGATTGCCTTGAAGCACTTCAGAAATTTCTCATGCAACTTTTATATGAATTTCTTCTGAATCGCTCCAAAAATGCTGAATCTTCTTTCGCACTTTATTCTGGAGTTGGTCCAGAAGATTTTCAAGCAATTTCTTTAACCCTTAAAAGCCCTAGACGAACCACTTTTTTTCAATCGGCTACTACTCAAAGACCATACAATCAAAAAATTTGAAACCAATTTTAAATTGAATGCGATTAGTTGGTCTTCCAATATCTGGGTGTGGCATCCCCCCTGACCCCCCCCCCCCTCCCCTTCTGGATATTGAGAAATGCCTTGCCACGAGGGTATTTTTCGGCAATTTTATTGAATGTCACACATATTATCATTCTGAAATTTGTAATGTAAAATGTATTTGGCCATAAAATGGTCGCTCTGTGCTATGGGCATGCCACCGCTATGGAACCAGTTCCGGACGTTCAGGTTTCCGGACATAATCTCCGGAGGAACCTGCTACATACTGTATACTAAGGTTCGCATTCATAATCCTTTTTTGCGGCTTCAAATATTGAATTTAGAAGTATGATGTCTTAGAAGAGTTTGTTCCGTATACTTAATTGTTTATTTTAAAATTTTCACCTAGATGATTAATCCACCTAAAAGTGCAATAGGAATTCACTTTTCTCAAAAATAAACATAGAGTATTGGTGTCTTCTACAAAGTTGCAGAAAAGGGTATTATTGGAAAGTTTGCCGAACAAACTATTACCTTATTTGCTCAACTTTAAGAGTTATGTGTCATTGTTTGTGGACGACCCCTTGTAATAGGTTTTCGGATATAACTTTTTCTATGGATTTTGAGGATTTTTTGAGTGTTTAACAAAGTGGTTCTTTGTGATGCAATACACCTCCTTCTGCTGTTTTCTTCGTACTGGAATAACGCTCCAAGTGGAACAGCGACTGCATCTCAACTTGGGGGTGAAAACCTAATAGGCCATCCTGAAGTATACTTGGGAAAATTCCCATGATTTTTGCAGAAATTATTGCTGGAATACCTCAACCAATTACAGTCACTACTTACTTACTACTTTCGGTCCTGGGCACCCATTAGATCCGGCTTATTTTTCTTATTTCTCATTCATTCTCTTCTATAATCATGAGAAATAGAGGAATAGAAGTGAGAGTAAGTTCCATCTTTTACATGATTCTCATTCTCTTGTTTGTTCCTGAAGAACGAGTAAAAAAGGAACATCTGGCCACGCTAGAGGTTACAACTGTGATTCTTTAAAAAAAAATCTCGTTTTGATTCCCTCGGGGATTTACATGACGAATATTTCGGAAATATTCTTACAAATTTTCCAGCTGGGAAGCAACTTGAAATTCCTTTAGGAGTTATTACTGAGATTTCTCCAGAAGTGATGCTGGAAACATTCCTGGAGAAATTCTAGTTGGAGTTTCTGCTGGTAGGTACTCTTAGAAAAAAAATCTTAAGGAATCCATGAAGAAATCTATAAATGAATAGCAAGCAGAATTGCTATAGCATACCTTGGAGAAATCTCTGGAGGAATCCTTGGAGGTAGCACAGAAGGAATATGTATAAAAATATGTTTAAAACTCCTTAGGAAAATTGCAAGAGGAATGTCTTCAGAAAAACCTGATGAGCTTCTCTAAGCGATTCCCGCGGGGATTGCTGAAGAAATAGCTTCAAGGGTTTCTTCAGGAATTTCTCCGGGATACATTCAGATTTTGTTCTCAAAAATCCTACAAGAATATCCCCTGGGATTCCTGCAGAAATTCTCATTGCGACATTTGAAGGGATTTCTCCATGGAATCTCCCAGAAATTCCTCCTGTGCTTCTTTCAGAGGTTTTGACCAAGAATTCTTCCAGCAATTGCTCTTGAGATTCTTCCATAAATTTCTGCAAGGACTCACACAAGAATTAAGAGAGGTTAGAAGCAAATGGGTGAAAGTGACAAAAATATACTTTCGAGTAAACAAAATTTGAGTAAATAAAGTTTTCTATTAATTTTTCCTCCCACGCAAAATGTATATGATTTCAAAATGGACCCAATTTTCTCTGATTCATTGCAATTCATGGTAAAAATAATCTTGAAAAAGTTCCTAAAAGCTTAAAATTATAAGAATTTTTTGATATGCTCAGCTCAAAATCAACAAAATGGTCACTTACACCTCTTGGCACCTGGACTCCTCAATTCTTCTTGCATTACCAATAGGAATTTCTTGCTGGAACTCCTTCAGTAATTCCTGCTCTGATTTATCATGGATTGCTCCTGAAATAAGTAATTCCTACTGGGAATCCTCTTGAGAATATATTATGAACTACTGCTGGAATTGCTCCAGGACTTCTAATGGGGTTTTTCTAGATATTTCAGGTAGGCACCCTCCTGATTTTTTTTCTGGGATTCCAATGCAATATCTGCAGAAAATTCTCCAGTAATTCCTGCAGTACTTTAAAGAGCAATATTTATATTTATTGGAGATATTCCACGGAAATCTCAGCAAGAATTCCCTAAGAAATTCCAGAGGGATCTTCAGAGGAATCCCAGCCGTCATCCCTAAAAAAATGCTGGAGAAATATAGAAGTTTCTGCCGGGATTCTTCGCTCGGCAAGGAATGTCCCTTTAAGAAACATTCTTCAGTTTATTCAAATCGTCCCGGAATATTTCTATGAATTCTTGCTGTGATTCCTTCAGGAACTCCTACCAGGATTTCTCCAAGCATTTCTGCTGGGATTTCACAAGCATTTCCAGATGGTATTTTGCTGTAAATGCTTTTAAGAATCCTCCAGGAATTGCTGAATAGTTTCTGTCAATAATGGCTTGAGGAATTCCAGCAAGACTTCTAAGAGGTTTCCCACCACGAATTCCTCGAGAAATCTGAATCGATTTCAACTTAATTTCTCAAAGGAATCTGAAGGAGATTTCCAATAAGAAAACGAAGAGGAATTCCTGAAACAATCCCTAGATACATTCTTAGAAGAAGCGCAAGAGAAACTTTGAAGGATGTTACAGAAGAGAAGATACAGTAAAGCCTGTATCCGCAATAATCGGGACACAGAAGTACGGCTGCAGCTCTTTAATAAATCGGTAAAATTGGCCAAATAATTGACTGAGAACTCTTTGGTGTATGTTTATTATTTGTGCCAAATTTCATAAAAATCGATGCATTACTTTTAACTGTGGATGAAAAACAAACAGACGTGGTTTTAAGCATTTTGTACAATCTTGGCCAATTTTCATTCGCATAATAGATGGTTCTTTTGCGCCACAGTTCAAAGTACTGTGAAGATAATTATGAAATTTCGTTAGCAGTTATGATACTTACAGAGGCACTTTCTTGCAAAATTTCATCAACTTTGATCAATTAGTTTGAAAGTTACAGGTGTTGAAAGGGGTGAGTTTTAGTGAAATTTTTTCGTGTTTTTCATGAGCGAAGTTTGCCTACTCATAACTTTTGAATTTCTCTGCCAATTTCCATTAAATTTTCACAGAAGGTAGTTGATTATGTGTATATTATGCCTACAAAATTTGATGATTATTGGTATAGTACTTTCCATAGTACAATCGAAACAATAAAGGGTGCTGACTAATTGCTGTCTGAGGGGCCAAAATCACGTTCAGTCCCAATACATGTTTCGACTATAAGATTGTTGTTAGTGCATCGATTTTTTTGAAATTTTGCACATGCAACAAATGTAGTTTGAGAGGTTTGTGTTCAAAATTTTAGCCATTTCCTTTTCCAAATTCAAAAGTTACAGCGCTGACAAGCAAAACTAGGGGCTGTACAAAATTCAATGGCGCACATTCTACTCTTTCATTGCTACAACAAAAAGTACTGCATCAATTCACATGAAATTTTGTAGGTAAAATGAACACATCTTAAGATGTTATTAAGCCAAATTTGAAAAGAAATCATGCGTCTATTGCAGAGTAATAGCTGTATTTCTGTGTCCCGATTATTGCGGATACAGGCTTTAGTAGTTGGTGGATGAATCCAATCAATAATAATTAAATAAATCAGAACAAGAATGTCTAGAGGTAATCCCAGAAGAATTCTTTGATAAATTCCAAGAGGTATTACTAGAAGAACAACTTGAGGAATTCGTGGTTTTAACCAAGCAGGCATTTTGGGGAAATTTGATGTGAAATTTGTAGAGGAATGTTTTGAAAAAAAACCTGTAAAAATCACAAAAAGAACTTTTGTAGAAATTCCTGTGGACTGGGCATTCTAGAGTTTTTTTTCGTAAATGAGGTCCTGAAGGAATTCTTGGAGTAATGCTCAGAAAAATGCAAAGAGAAACTTTTGGAGGAATCCAAGAAAAAGTATTTTGAGAAATCCTCTTTAAATTCCTTCACCAATTAATAATGGAATTTCTATCGAAATTCTTGCTGAGATTGCCCCAAAGGTTTCTCCAAAGTTTCCTTTACATTTGCTGCATGAAATTCCTCCAAGGGTTCCTAAAGGAATTCCATTTGTGATTTCTCCAGAGATTTTTCAAGGATACCTTTAGGAATTTCCTCAGAAACATCACCTGAAATTCTTGCTAGGATTCCTTCAGATATTTCTACTATTTTTTTCAGGAATTCTTGCTGGAATTTTTTAAACAATACCAGCTAAGATTTCTTCAGTAATTGCTCTTAGGAGTCCACCAAGAATTCCTGGTACATTACCAGCAGGAATTTTTTGAGGAATTCCGACAAGACTTCCTGGTGGATTCTTTAGGAAATTATTCAATTACATAATGCATAAAAAGTTTCTGAAGAAATTTCATGTGGATCTCCGGCATGAACTACTGGATAAATACTAAGAAAATTTTAAGTTACTTCACGATTTTTTTATGAATCTTTTCCAAGTATTTCCTCTAGAATAGCTTCCGGATATTCCCTGAAGCTTCTCTAGAAATTTTCCTGGAGTTTCTCGAAGATTTTAGTGAAGTATTTCCAAAAGTCTCTTCTGGAGTTGCAGCTAAAGATTTTTATTAAAGTATTTTAAAAATATCTTGAAGTTTTCTATGAACTTCAACATAAACCAGAATGTTTCATAAATATTTTCCAAAGTGCCTCCAGGAATGCTCCTGTAATGCTATTGAAATTTATCCTAAAGATGCTCCGGATTATTTCTGCTTGAGATTCTTTACAATTATTTCTAATAGTTTCTTAAAAGAATATCTTTTTAAGTTGCTTCAAGATTAATGTTCAGATTTTCCTCAGGCGTTGCTGCAATTGATTCTGGAATCTAGTTTGAAGTTTTCAGAATATATTTTGTTGCTCCAGGAATTTCTTCTAAAGTTGTTTGAGATATTTCAGCTATAGTGGCACCGTGGCACCAGAACTATTTTTTTCGTGACTGGTTTTGTGGCTTAGCTATACGACGCCGGAATATTTCGGAGTCGTGTGTTCGAATCTTACCGGAACGGATTGTTCTTTTTGTATTTTTAACATTTCATTTGTGTTTAACACTGTAAAAATTGATCAGATAAACTTTTTTATTCGATTTCTTAAGAAACTGAACGAGTTATTCCATAAAATCATTCAAAAATTTCTGTATGTTGAAAAGTACTCCGCAGGCCGCATCTCAAGGCTTGTAGGGCCGCATGCGGCCCGCGGGCCGCAGGATGAGCACCACTGATTTAGAGGACCCTAGACTATATAGACCCTTGATTTTATGTACATTTTTCCTCGATTTTAGGTAGTTTTTTTTAATGGTAAAACTCAACAGTGCATTCTAAAAAAAGAAAATTTAATATTTTTGAATCGAAAGAAAAATCGAATGTGAAAAATCGATTCTGTAGATTTCGTGAGGGGAGACGTAGCAGGGGAGTGTTTATAAGTTAGTGGGTCTAAGTTCAATTCCCAAATCGCTAATGCCGCTAGAAATCGTTAGCTATCAAAACTCCCATAGCTTTAAGTTTTTTATATGACTTAATGGAATATTGAACATGTTCTGAAATCATTTAATTTGTAACTCGATTTTTCACCATCAATTACTTCTTTAAGTGAACTACCATCACTGAGCTATCCGCACATTCATTCTTGAGATTCCCCACCGTTTTTATTGCGACGCCGCCGTGCTACGCATATTCAGATCCACAGCTCCATCCGTAAAACGTGCGTCGAAAAAGCGATTCTCGACCGCTTTTTCTTATAGGCCTACCTATCCACATGAATATGCAAGAAACCAAGCCGAGACTCTCTAGAGTGGTCCAACAAGCAAGCAAGCAAGCCTCCATGCTCCTCCACCACCCACCTATTCATCACCTCGTCTTTGCTGGTGATGGCTGACACAACTCTTCACTTCTCGGCTCAGCTCAGCTTGCGCGCGCCTCTCTCTATGTATGTTAGTGGGCCAAGGACGACTATCAGTTTTATTTTCGTTTTTTTTTCTTCGTTTGCTTACTTCACTGCTGTTGCTGCTTCTTCTTCTTCTTTTTTCCGCTTCTTCAGCTTCTACACCTTTTGGCTTAGATCGTCATCAACGCGCGTCTTTTCGCAGCAAGCCACAGTGGTTCCATTTGTTCAGGGAAGCGGTCATAAATCATTTTCTTAGTTTTTTTAAAGGCAGAATCATTATAAGTGACCAGAAATAGCATGTTATGACTAAAACAGGATATCCCAGTTCATTTTCATGATCATTACTTGAAAAATATGAACTTTGAACATTTTTATTTATGATAAATGAAAATATCATTGAAAAACCTTTATTTTGCACAGAAATCAGTAATCAAATATTTATAATTATTTTGAAAAGTGGGTCGAATTCTGAGGAATTTCTGCTAAGTATTGCACGTTAAAACATGTATAGCACGACAGTATCATAATAGATTCTTGTGAATAGAATCAGTATTAGCATTATAATTGTGATTTTATTAGAAGGTTTAATTTCTGCTGTGATAAAATAAATATATAAAACTGAAAATTTTTCTCAGGTAGTTTTCATTGTCGAAACACAGCTTATATGTCATATAATTCATGGACCTTTGTTTTGCACAATAAAAAAGATTCAAGTATCTGTCCAGTCGTACTTGTTTCTTACAATTGCATTGGAATTACTATCCAGTAATGTAATACGTGGAATTTAAATAATATATAGCTCTTAACCCAATACAAAGAAATATATACAAATCAATTTGTATACTAAGATTTAACGTTAATAAATTTATCAAATATTCCGATTTGGGAAGGGAATTTGAAGAGATATATCCAGTAAATATTACTAAAAGAGCATATTTACTCCTTCTTCTTCCAGCACTACAGTTTTAGGTACTGAATGGATTTTGAGGAAATTTTTTAAATGTCGACAGCAAATGCAAAACTTCTTATCAAATTCGACAATTACAGAGGTAAGCTTTGACGAGGCCAAATGAGAATGGTTGTTATGCAACTATTGAGGTATGAATACCTCAATACCTCCAGAAGTGTGTTTTTTGTTCATAATTAAAAAAAAAACATTTTCAAAGTTTGTTTTCAAATAAAATATCCCTCAATTATTGTAAAAAGCAGTGAAATATCTCCTGTAAAAATTTCAGTCATTTTGGTACGCATTTCAGACAATCACAGAAATACTAGTATCGATATAATTTTGTAGTTATTTTAATACCCATTTTTTATAAAAATAACGGGTAACTTGCAATACATCCTGCAAGCTTGTATGCAGATATTTGCAGCTACATCCTTAAGAGATTGATTCTCCTACTCAAATCCGATCATTTGCTGGCGGACGATTGATTAAATGTGGTTAAGAACATGTTTGAAATGTTACATGAATTTTTATTATGTATATATTCTATTGGTAAAATTATGCGCCTATTACTCACATCCCCATTGGTCCAAAAACATCCAGATCCGGTTTTAAGCACTTCGAATAGGAAGATAAACATCTATTCTGATTCTCTGCCTTGAAAACCAATTGAAAATCTACTTGATTTTGTTATATGATGACGCGGAGTACAACTCAAAAGTCATGTGATTTTTCGACATATTATGAGAATGTAAAATTGCATAACAGTATCCACGCTCTCAAGCAAAACATGCAACAGAAACCTACATAAAAATGGATCAGTAGGTTGACTGCAGAGGCACGTTCTGCTTAATCAGGAATTCCTTAAGGAGTTCTCCGGGAATTGCTCCTTGAGGCTCCAGGCAATTTCTCCAGAAGCCCCAAGAATTCCTCTTGGAGTTCCGTAGGAATTTCTTCTGGGTTTCCATGAGAATTCCCTGGGAAAGTTCAACAGGAAATTTTCCAGGAATCCTCAAGAATTCTTCTAGAAATTGCTTGGAAATTACTCCAGGAATTCCTACAGAAGAAAATCCTGGAGATCCACGGGAATTATTCCAAAACTTTCCTCAAGAATTTCTTCAGATGTTCCTCTGGGCATCTGGAGTTCCTCCAAGAGTGTTTGATAAATTTCTACAGTAGTTCGTTAGGATTCTTTCCAGTGGTTCCCCGAAAATTCATCGAGAAGTTCCTCGTAAATTCACCTAGGAGTTCCAGAGGAATTGCTCTAGGAGTTATGTTGGAAATTCCTATTCAACATATTTTGCTCTGTAAGAAATGGCATTGAAGCAGGAAACACTGCGCAATTGCCTTGTGCGGCTCTACTGATTGGAGCCCGTTGATAAAATACGAAGACTTTTAGGGCGAAGAGTTGAGGTCTAGTCAAAGTCTACGCTCCATACAAATTCCGAAAATTTGATATAAACAAAAGTCTACGAGGGTCTGAGATGGCCCAAAATAAGAACCCAAGAAATAGATAGGTACTGGATGAAATTGAGGAAAAATAGTTAAACCATTAAGCTTTATATCACTCCTTGACGGGCTTGGTGGTCTAGTGGCTACCGCTTCTGATTCGTATGCAGAAGGTCATGGGTTCAATCCCTGGCCCGTCCCTTTCATCCTACTTTGTATCTTTCTATCCACTTTCTCTCTCTCTTCTCTACATATACAACTCATGTATGTTCATATTTTCATAGCCATCGCTAGAACCAGAAACGAATTGCAAAAATTCGTTTCCTTTGCTTCCATCTTCCACAGCACAGTGTATGTAACGTCTACAAGTTATGCAACCAAAGCAAACTGTGCCGCCTGACCTTCATCGTATTCACCACACAATCTATCACCTTACGAACATTATAAATATCCCCTATCCTTAGATCGTATCACCAACCCAACGGTGACTCCTAGATCTCCCATCATTTCCGTCTAACAAATACCCTAGTCCGTGCTGGTTGTGGGGATGCAGAGGTGATCTCAGTCTTTAGTAGCATCAACCAGCACACTCTAACATTCCTTTCCCTTCCCAACTGACTATAAGGACGTGGCCGGCGCCGTTATTGATCAAAAATGTATGAACTGCTAGAATTGCACTTTGAGAATAAGTGAAGTGTCCCAGCCCTTATTCATTTGAATCTCAGTGCATTGGTACCAGCTCATATCAATCGCGGAGGAGCAACCATTGACATGTATAGTCAGATTTGATCGTTGATCGTTAGATCGTTGAGCTTTATATCACTCTTTGAACTTTGTGATATGGGCTGGATAGATAAATATCCGACTAGAGGCAAATAACAAGATCATAACAAAGTTGTGACAACTTTTGGTATAATTTTAGCAACGAAAGAATTTCAGAAACTTTAAGATTTGTTATTTTAGTCACTCAAGCCACGAGATTTCTAACAAATTTGTTCTTAAACATATAACAGAACTTGTTATAATTTTGTTGTGATTTCGCATTTGATATAATCTTGTTATGATTACATCGCAACTTGCTATATATTTGTTTGAATTGAGGGGGTTAGAAGCAAAGAGGTGTAAGTGACAAAAACCCACTTTCGAGTAAATGAGGTTCAAAGTTTTTCACCAATTTTTCATCACATACAAAATGTATGAAGTTTCAAAATCAACCGATTTTTCTACGATTTATTGTAATTTTTCTGATCATCGTATGTAAAGTTCCTGAAAGCTTAAAATCTAAAGAATTTTTTGATATGCTCAGCTCAAAATCGACAAAATTGTCACTTCCTCCCCTTTGATTCTGGGCCCCTCAATTAGAACGAGTTTTGTTAGATTTTTTGTTATTTCAACTACTAACGGTAGATGTTTTATAACCATTGTTGTTTCAAAACTCATTGTAACAAAATCACACTTCGAATACTTCATAATACTTCGAAAATGATACATAACATTTTCTCCAACATAAATCTATAAAAAAAAACTGTACAAAGTTATTATGTTCAACTTTTTCCACAGAAGAACGATGCAACAGCTTTAAGGTTTAAAAATTCAAATTGCCATTTGTCAAAATCATACATTCTTGAAAGCATTTTGGAAAAATTTCAGAATTTTAGTTGCAATCCGTTAGCTGAATCTTTGTTATTATCGAGAAGAAATTTGAAAAAAAAAATCGGAAAACATTTTAGTACCAAAGGCATGAAAAGTATTAGATGAAAAATGGCTGATCTCCAATGGCAGCTTAATTTATTCTAGCCTTTTGTTTAGTTACTTCGTTTAACAGTACTTACAGAACATCTAAAGCTTTTCTTACTAAATCTCTGGAAGAATCTGTGACAAACGTTAAGATTCCTCTACACATGTGATTTTTTTTGGCAAATTTCTTCCTTGAATACTTTTAGCGGGGTTCTCTGAAATTTTGTGTTAAGATTCCCTGATCATATTTTTTTAATTTTCAAGATACTTGCAACCAAGTATCACAAAAAAATATGTGAATATATTTAATTTTGTTGAAACCTGAATTCATGCGGCAATGTCTGAGTTTGATAACAATTTCTGACAAAATTCATTCGAAGCTTTTTGTAAAAATGAATTTAGAATATTTGAAAGCAGATGATTTTTAATAAATTTGTGTAAAACTTCTTTGAGTATCTTATACAATTTCCTTTGGGTTTATCTAAAGAGTTTCCCTTAGAAACTCTTTCATAAAATCTCTCAAGATTGTTTTTTAATCTCTGGCATAGAGGTGTCTAAAACGACATAAAATTTTGTCTCGAGACTGTCACATTGGGCCGAATCACGAATTTAGGAGGAAAACAATGTTTTGACCGTGAAGATGTTGTTTAAGAGGTTAAATGTGTTTGACAATATTGTTACTACTACTATAGGCTATAATTTGATGTATCTTAAAATTAGGGTGGGCTCGCGAAATATCAAAATAAACTGACTTTAGTTTTTAAGCTAGCTCAAGGCAATAATGTTCTTAAAAGTTTTTCTTCAATCTATTTGGAGAAACTTTGCCGAAAACACCAACTTTGTAGGTCATTTGTATATTGTGGGGGTTTGACCCAAAACTTGTTTTGGTATAGCTATTTTGTTAGAAATTCTGTGCATTTTGACGAATTCCTTTGAAGGTCCATTGCGAGTTTTTTTACAGAAGTTATGTCTGAGAACCAGGAACCCTATCTAGGAATTTCTCTAGGACCCGGGTAGAGGTGAAGTACTTACGATCTAAACGTGATGCTGGTTTGATTGATATAAGAGACAAAAGATCTGAAAATAATATCTGAAAAAAGTTTCTGGAACATCAGAACAATATCAAAATTTGATATTTCAAAATGAAATGAATAGCTTGCTGCTATTGTTAGATCTTACAATCAGTGCTGAAAATTTCATTTCATCATATCTAAATTCATCCACCTACAGCTCATTTTAGAAGCTGAACCTGAGAATATGGTATATGAAAAACTTGTGCGACTTGACCAGTTCTGCAAGAAAGTGACGGAAAAACCGATATTTTTCGAATATTTAAGGTAAATGTCATGGACAACTTTTGAAAAGTGCCAAATGATATTCACCGTGAATATCATTGGCATTTTTCGAAGGTAGTCCGTGACATTTACCTTAAATATTCGAAAAATAGCGGTTTTTCCGTGACTTTCCTGCAGAACTGGTCTAGCCGCACAAGTTTTTCATATACCATATGCTCAGGTTCAGCTTCTAAAATGAGCTGTAAGTGATGGAATTTAGAAATGACGAAATTAATTTTTCAGCACTGCTTACAATGATCTAAATATGATTTGATGATATTGTTCTAGGAGAAAATTTTAGATATTATTGTTAGATCTTTTGTCTCTTATATCAATCAAACCAATATTACATGATTTTTATATCACAATATTCTATTGTTGAGCTCTTTTCCTCTACCCGGAGAACTTGGAAAATTATAATAATTATAATTATTAGAAGAGAATCGTGTAAGTCTCCCAAGAGGAACTCCTAGACCCTAGAGCATTCCTAGACAACAGAAAAAACTCATGGAAGACTCCCAGAGGGAATTCTAGTGGAATCCCTACAAGAAGTCCGGAACGATTCCTAGTCCTGCAAGATTTCCAGAGAAAATTTGTGAAGTTTTTTTCAATAGAAACTTTTGGAGGATTCCCAGAAATATGGCTTGGAAAATTTACAAAAGGAACGCCAAGAGGGTTTGCAGCAGAAACTTGTGAAGGATTCCTAGAAGGAACTCTTACTGGAAACATCATAAGGGCTTCGTTCCGTAAGTCTCGGAGTGTGGGTTCGATTCTGCTCCAGTGGAACTTTTAATGGTTTCGGCTTGCATTCACAGAAATAAGCATTGATATTTTAATTTTGTTGCCGACGTTTAGATCCGTGGCTTTGGATCTTCTTTAGGGTATGTGGTTTATTGATGGTTTTGTTATCGGCAAATATAAATTTTTCATATATACTTTCTCGAAATTATCAGCTTTCTAGGTGCCGTATTTGCACTGAGAATGGGCAGTTAGAAAATTGTGGATAGTTGTTGTAAAAAAATTACAAATAGAACCTACTCAACAATTTTTAATCCTTGCTAAATATAGGCTATACCATTTTTTACAGAATTGACGATAACTCAACAACAACTGAATGTAACTGGAATTAAAGTTTATAAAGTATCCTTATCAAAAATATTATGAATTCCCTCAACTGTGGAAAATTTTGTGGAAAACTTTTTCCATTTCATATTTTTTTTGATTCCTGAAAAAGTTTGATATCATTTTCGTAAAAAAAAAACTTTGTTCCTACGATGCTTCGTCCATGAGTAATGATTTTTCAAAGAAAAGGCTTATATGGCACATTTGGACATTGTCCACAAAATTGGCCATAACTCAAAAATGAAAAAAAAAAAGTGCATTCCAAACATTTTAGCGACTAATGCTTATGAAATTACTACCTTCTCAAAATTAGTTTTTTGAAGATTTTCCATGAGCTCGGGTATATTTTTCCGGCTTTTATTTACGAACTTTCTCAAGTGTGGGCAATTTTTTGGAAAACTTTTTTCAGTTCATATATTTTAAGGATTCCTGAGAAAATTTGCCATCATTAAAAAAAATGTTCACACGATGTTTCGTTCTTGAGTTATGATTTTTCAAAGTAAGTAGTGTCAGGGGAAAACAAAAAAATCCACGCGAGTTTTCCAGGAAAACAGGCAGATCTGATTTTTTTTCATTTTTTTTTTGTTCATATGAGCCCTGCATGTGGAAAATGTTTCATGAAAATCTGAGACCCTTCGGCCCAAACCCGTACGGTAATAAAAGAAAAAATCTCCGAGTGTGCCCTTAAGAAATCTTTTCAGGTATTTTTTTTTTCAGAAACTCCTCCAGAAATGTTCCGTTGAATTCCTCCAAATGATTTCTCACAAAATTGTTTTAGAAAATCTTCGAGAGTCATCTTGAGAAGTTTCTCCATGTATTCACCAGGGATTCCTCTAGCAACTCCTCCAAAGGTCACTTCCCAAAATGAATTGCTTCCGAGAATTTTGTTTAGGAATGGCTTTGGGGAAATAAAAAAAATCTTGGAATCTCCAAACGTATTTCCGAGAATTCGGAAATTTCTTCAGGGAATCTTTGAAAACCTTCCCTTTTTTATTTGAGTAATTTCATGAAATAGTTCTTGATATTCTTCTTCTGAAGTGAAGATGAAGTAGTTCTGTAAAATCCTAGAGGTCTTATCTGAAAGTACTCCTGAGGGAATCCTTGAATCGCAGGAGCAGCTCCATAAAGAAACCTTCTGAAAATTTCATCAGTAATCCCTGACTTTAAATCCTTTGCTGACACTCATGGAAAATCCTTTGAATACTGAAGGAATCACTGGAGAAATACTTCTGAAGGAATTCCTAGAGAAGTTTCAAAAGGCATCTGTGGAGGATTGTTTTTATTAAATCTTCTGTCTAATTCCAGCTGAAAATACTAAAGATATTCTTTAAGAAATCCCTGGAGGAATGTCTGATAGAATCCCAGGAAAACTCCCAAAGGAATCATAGAAGGAGTTGCCAAAGAAATTTATTGAGGAATACCTGGGTAAACTGCTTGAGAAACCCTTGGTGGAATTCCTGCAAGAATTTATTAAGAAATGTTCAGAGGAATTCTTGAAGTAATCCTTTAATAAATTCAAAGGATTTTTAAAATAATACCCAGAGGAAGCCGTGAAATTTTTATCAAAGAAATCCCTGGTAGAAAATCTTTAAGGACACTTAAGCTTCGGTAAAGTATGATAAACAAATCTCATGAGACATTTTCAAAGGAAT